>NC_143018.1:63087419-63279919 GCF_055824585.1 Amblyomma mixtum
CATCACGTCCTGCGTGCACAAGTCCGGCCGGAACCCGACTATCTCGTGCGGCCATAGGTCGTTCTGTTGCATGAAGTGCGTCAGGGTGGCCGGAATCACGCGTTGCATGAGCTTTCCTATGCACGAAGTTAAGGAAATCGGTCTGAAATTTTCCAGTTTGTGCGGGTTGCCTGGTTTAGGGACTAGCACCACGTTTGCTGTTTTTCATTGTGGAGGGATACTGCCGCTACTCCAGCCCTACTGCATGCATTCGGCGAGCGCCGTTATAGACACATAGTCCAGATTCTTAAATATTTTGCTTGTAGCCCCGTTAGGACCAGGGGCCGATGACGTCTTTAAACCAAAATTTTGGCCTTGGCCTACGTCTCCTTGATGGGCGCATCGTGAGTCTCGATCAGGGCCCTCGTATCGTGGGAGGAGGAGGGCTGTGTCACCGACGTAGGTATCCACTAATTTTGCCACGAGCTCCGCGTCTACCCCTCGAACGCGATCTGGCCTTTGCCTAGACTAGTTCCCGATTGTGCTTTTGAACTATTGTGGTCCAGCTAGATGGCGCAGCAGGCTTCGAGTCTTTGAAAGTCTCCTGTTGCCTTCCATTTAATCACACCTACAGCATCAGTTTTGCTCGGAAAGCTTAATTGCGTAATTCTCAATTTCCTTATCATGCCTGGCAATTCTTGGCCTCCAATTTCAGTTCCATCTTTGTGTGCGGAGACGCTTTTTCATACTCCGTTAAGGTTTCCGCATGTGCAGGAGTTTGCTGTCGGCGGTCGCCGGTGCGTCATCCTCCTGTAGGGTCGTGGTTGCGGTTCTAACGTGGCGCATAAGGGCCTCCACCCATTCATCAATATTCTCAATCTTCCCCTCTACATCGGAAGTTTCCTTGATTTGCCTCAATATATCCCGTTCAGTTACGCTGGTTTCTCTCCGCGTCTTAGTACGCATCGATCGCTCCCAAAGTTGAGCTCCGTGTTTCTCCACCTGATCCCTTCCATGTTTTTGGTGCTCGTTGTTATCCGGTGTACTGTCAACGCCAAAGCTGTTGCCCATTCTGGTTGGACAGCCCGGGTCTATTTGCAGGTTGAGGCTCAGTTCGTGAAAGACTTCCCGCAGGTGCCTTCCTTTCGGGTCATGCCTGTATTATCCCCACTCTTGGTGGGCTTCATTGAAACCTCGTAGAATTAACAATGGATTGGGTCCTGCCGCCTTGATCGCTTTGGGAAAGAGGGCCCTAGCTAACCTTTGGCTGCTTAGGGCTACTGCAAAATGTTAAGGAGGGAAATAATGGGCTCCTCCTTCCTACCCATGAAAATTTCGACGAGAACCGCCTCAACGTTACGAGAACTGATTTCGTGCGCGATCGCCGCCATTCCTTTTGACAAATGTAGTAACCCGGGATTCTTCCCCGCGGTCGCTAGCAAACGCTTCATACCCCGAAAATTAACAACTACCTTGCCCGTTTCCTGCAGGGCTATGGAGAAAGGTTTCTGAATTTTCTGTTCGACGTACTGTTGGACGAGCGCTCGAAAGTTTCCGCTCCCAGCTCAGGAAGCCCCGCCCCGACCTCGGGTGTCCCGCCCTCTGATCATTGAGCGTCCTCTGCAAGCGCCTGCGGCTATTGCATCAGATTTTTGCTGCCGCTCGCCTTGCTGTTTCTGTTGATATGCGATTTTCCGCTCGCACTGCCGTTTCTTGGTCAGATAGGTAGCCCTGTAGATTTCCCTTCATTTCTTGTCTCCGAGCGGGTGATTTTTGCCGCACAGCTTACGTTTCGCTGCCCAAGTATGGCCCCACTCCGGGAGCTCCACTCCGCATCTTCGACACTTGACGTTGTCAGTGTAAGGGATCGTTAGTATACGTCACGTCCCTTACAGGGATCGTTAGTATACGTCAGCATCCGGGCAGACATCATCGCGGGGGCCCAAGCGTACGCATGCGTTGCATACCTCGTACGCACCTTTGCCATGTAAGCGAGAATTTAACACATTTTGGAACCTCCGGATTTTCGAACACTATTAAGACCATGGTTGAATTCCCGCCAATATGCCGGACTGCAAGCACGGGGTTGTTACTCTTGAGGGTGCGGAGTCGGTGCGGGTGTTCTTCCTTGGTGAAGCTAGGGGTATGTCGTGTAGCGCCCCCTTTCCGCAGTCTAGCCACACTACCTCCGCTTAAGCGGTGCTTATGAAGGACGGAGAGAGGCGGTACTGTCGTTCCACCCCTCCCCTCCGTTCTCTAGCGATCAGTTTCATCTTCGACGGCGACGTGGGCTCATCCCACAAATGGGCGCTCAAGGGCTGCGCTCTAACGAAAAAAATTGTACTGCACGGCAGGCGTAGCGGATAATATGAGGGTTCATAGGTGCTGATAGCCGCGTTTGTGTCTTGGGGAGCGTCAAACATCAGTCGCTGCTCTTTCCTAATCGTTCTTTCGCGCGCGACAACGCGTTGCGCTTTTTTTTGTGTGTGTGGATTCTTATGTATAACGACCCGCGTAACCAGAACTGATCACTGAGCGTTCTAATCGCTAGCGCCCCGGGTACCCGTGCCGCTGGCGCGTGCTTATTTAGGTAATTACTGCCACTAGCCCTTCGTTCAAGGCCGCTTGCCTAGCTCATCAAGTGCCACCAGGACTGCGCGAGCGCCTCTGGGGCTGCAGGGCAGACTTTCCTTCACGCCGGGCGCTTACTTTTACAACCGAGGGATAATTACTACACTGCTGTCAAGCACCAGGGATGGGTGCACTGAAAGTTTCACCAGTGTTCGTTTAGGTTGGCTCCGCGTGCTCCTCTGTCCTGGCGCCAAGGTACGCCGGGGCGCCGACAACGGGAGCTAGCAGCATTTTATTGTTACAGGTGCGGTTAAGAAAGACACTCACACATTCGCAGCGTACTTGTTCGTGCACGAGTGGGCCCACTACAGGTACGGCGTGTTCGACGAGTACGGCAGACGCAACGACAGCAGGCACCCCCTCACTTATTGCCACGATGGAAAGGTGAGACATATGGTGAATACTGAATGGGGCAAACGAAGATGGGAGGGATTCACGGTTACAGACAGAAAGTTGTAATAAAACTGATTACAAGTAGATATTGAGAGCAGCTAGAAAAACAACTATACATAGAAGGAGACTCTCTCCTCAAGCAACGTTTGACATTGAAAGACAAATGTTCCGTGACCAACTCGGTAATTTAATTCTTGAAAGGGGGCTAAAATTGCGAGCACCTAACAGGCAGTAGATCTTGATTTTCCTCTGTCGCGTGAAGTACGATATTTACAGAGGGCCGAGATCCCGAGCATATGGTCACGTTCTCTTTTGTGGAGGACCGAGCTAGTCTCTAAAGATTGGATATAGTTTTCCGCTGCTTGAGTAGCGCCGGAGACTCCGGCATTGTCACAAATCCGACCAGACATACTTGCTTTAATGATGTTCGTGTTGAAAACGAACATAGAGAACTTGAGACTGTAAAACCTAAAGTTTTTGTGGCGAAGTCTTAGACCTTGTGTAATAAAGCTGCATGTAATACGGATTGATCTAGCTGTCTTTATACGGTAGTTTTTGATGTGGGCGTGCCGTTCTGCTCGACATTCACAATCGTCGCTCGATGCTTTGGACCGCGAGCCAGGGATAAATTTAAACGCCCTTAATAAAACGCAAAAACGGACAGAGTCTAGCGAGGTCTTTAGAGCTCCGCAGTGTTTACCCAGAATATACAGGAACACTAGTTCTCCGCTTGAAGCACCGCCATCTAGCAGTGAATGAAGAGACATGGCGAGAGTTCCAAGAGCTTCGGTATGTCAGAGCTCGAGGCCGCCACGTATGTAGCGAGAATTTGTGCGCCGATAGCTCCCTAGAATGACATAGTTTGAATGCTTATAGTTTCTTTTAGCAGCGGCGATGAAAGATAAGTTCATTTAGACAGTTTCCTTGCTTATTTCTATGAAGACGCGTGCCCTGGGGAAAAACCTTCTGACATGAAGCAGAGCATCGTCCTTTGAGAAAGGACGTCCCAATCTGCTCTCCGGATACAGCTATATTCTGTAGATGTGAAAAATAACATTTCTCATCCCTTCTAGCACCAGCAGCAGTATTGGTGGTGTGCAGGCTACTGCTGATGATAATGATGATGGTAGTGCAGCTGCCAAGCCTCTAGTGTGGTCGTTGAGAACGAGAACAGCCAGAAAAACAGTGCACGGATGTTTTCTCTTTGTGAAGAACGAGTTCAGTCGTTTCAGGAAGCAAAATAGCTAAGTAAAGGTTATTATACGGCTTGGCCAGTGTACACGACCTGTCAGCTGTAACGGATGAATTGGAGAGAGATAAACACACCCAACAATCAAATCGGTTTACCTATTTCCCTGGCCAGGGATCCCTTCCAACCAAGCCAGTAACTGCTGAGCTTTGCAAGAGTGATTGAGAGCTAATAATGAGAAGAAGAAAAAGAAATCAGAACGCAAGTGTTTTTATTTGCATTGCACTGTTGACGTATCAGATGCGCTCATCACTTGGTGAATGTGCGCGCGAATTCTTTTGTCAGGTACAGCTGAATGCTTGCTCAGCCCCTATCGTCTTCATTCCGAGAACGTCGGATGGAGACTTGTGCCCGATAGACAAGAAATGCAGCCTTCAGGGCAACTGCGAGGTCATCTTCCAGCAGGACATACATGACCCTGTCCAGTCGTCCATCATGTCCATGCCCTATGTCACCAATGTAAGAATTTTTCACTGACCCTGGTAGTGAAGTGCGGCATCACCCGCTCGCTTTGAAAGGGCTTATGTTACAAACCCTGGTTTAGTGTCTGAAGCAAATCAAGGAAGTTAGCGGTGGCTAAGAGGCCTGCACAGTGATCATGATGTCAAGATATTAAGATAGCACCAGGGTATAGGTGTGCCCTCTTGAATTCTGTCTTGCTCGAAAAGCAGTTTGCGCCACAGAAGCTGTATTTTAGGGAGTGCACCGAAATCTCGCCCGAATTCTTGTATTAGTGACTAAGCCGTTGGGATAAATATGCGTCATCGGTTATAAAATTTCCCTGCTTGCTAGAGGGAAGAGATATCACCAGAGGGGAGAATTCCCATTGGTTGTAAAGAAGAGATATCATAAATAGAAAAACGCTGCAGATGGGAAAAATAAAAGGATGCACATGAAGTGGCGTCACCAGAACAAAAATGACGGCACTTTCGGCAAATGCACTAAAACTATCGAGGCTAAACCTATCGGATTGCCAGCAAATAATGAAATAAGGCGTCCCTGTGAATTTTTTATTCTCTCTGTATCCCTCGGCGCAAGTTAGCAGCAGCAGCACTCTCCTTCATAACCAGCCTGCTTTCCTGTGCCCCTTCCACTCTGCTTCAGAGATTATCACTTTCCGCTGAGATTCATATGCTGCGCTTCTGCTGCGTAAGATCTCGGAGACATAAAATTTTTACCTCCTCCTCTTCTTCTTCTTTGAGACATTGTAACCCACGCTGCCGTGCATCAACGGACTCTTCCCCCGTTACAGATCAGCCAGTTCTGCGACAGCATGGACGGGCCCCGCCGCCACAACCCGTTCGCACCGAGCAAGCAGAACTACCTCTGCAATCAGCGGTCCACTTGGGATGTAATCAGCAAACACGAGGATTTCAAGAAGTGAGTGGGGTGGTCCTAGCAGCTGCCGGTCACAAGTAATATCACTGGAGCTTGTCGAAGTACTTAACCGTATAATTACTTTAATAATTCTCGCACGGTGGAAGCGTGGCTTCGTTTTATTCTAACGAGGTGGCTGCATGGCGCGTGACAATTTCCTCGGTGGCAGACGAAGCCCGTCCTCGCGCCAGTCAGTGTGGCCGATGGTGGCAGCGCTTGAGAGGAGCCACATCGGCAACTTGGATCTTGCTGGAGCGCCGATCGTTTGCGGTAACATTGGCAGCTACGTAGCTTACATCGCTCAAGCGACTCACTAAGACGTAAAGGCCAGAATACCTAAAGAAAAACTGATGTCACAGCCCACGCTTGCGCAATGGCATCCAGAACCAAAGTAATCTCCTCGGGGGTTGTTGCCGCAAGGTGACGCTTGCATTAGCGGTCTTTCCGTCGGAGTTGACAACAGAAAGTGGGCAAGCGGGCTATTCGCCGAACTTCTTCAGCGCGACGTGATAGGTGGTAGGTGGAAATGTCTTCGTGAAAGGAGAAGGAAAAGAGTGTGTCCAGTAACGCGCGCGGCATCCTGATGTAGAGCAGCAAGAAAGGTGAATATTCGGTGACCTCATGTTTCGCGGTGTTGTATGCGTACGTCACGAATGGTATTAGGGCGTCCCAGTTCCGTTGATCTGATGCCACTACAAGCACAGCATGTTAGTGAGGGTGCGGCTTGTGCACTCTGTAAAGCTGTTGGTCTGTGGGTGCTAGTGTGTGGAGTGGCGGTAGTTAGATCTGCACAGCCGTTGTAGCTCTTCCACGACGTCAGCACTTAACTGCCGGCCACTCTCGCAGATAACAGCGGTAGCACCATGATGAAGGATAAGAGTGTGCTGCAGAAAAGTTGACACATTACTTGATTTCGCTGACACCAGCGCCAGTTTTCACGTATCTTGTCAGATAGTCGACACAGACTACAACCCAGCGGCGTCGGAAGTTTTCACGTATCTTGTCAGATAGTCGACACAGACTACAACCCAGCGGCGTCCTTGCGAAGACTTGGGAAAGGGGCCAAGCAGGTCGACACCAACTTTTTCAAAAGGCGCCGATGGTGGCTTCACCGGGTGTAGAAGGCCCACAGGAGGGGATCTGTTTGGCTTTAGACGTTGACATTCGGGACAGCTTGCGACTGTCTTATTCATGCTGGTAAATAGAAGCGTTCAAGAATCCTCTAAGTGGGCGGCAAACCCAATGTTGACCGGACGTGAAGTTGTCGCGCATGGCGTGCAGCATTTCACTGCGAAAATTCCCTGGGGCAACCAAAAGCATGCAGGCACCATAGAGCAAATAGTTCTTCTTGCAGAGAATGCCGTCCTCAAGGGTGAACAGCGTAGACTGTGATCTGGTGTGGGCCGGAGCAAGAAATCTTGCAACGTGAGGTCGTTCTGTTGCTCTCGCCGAACTTTTTTTAACTGTTAAAGCCCGTGTCACACTGCGGAAACACAACAACGACATCAACTAAACGCGCTCGCAAGCGTGCCGTCAACAAGTCGCCTAACCAACTCGTCCCACAACTTCTTGTCACACTGCACGAACGGCAGAGAAGCGAGACAGATTGCTGCGGTGTTGCCTCGGTATGACAGCTTTCAGGAACCGGAACATTAAACAAACAGCGTTCGTGGACCCGATAGGCCATGTTCTTGGCCGCGCGAAGTTCCTGGAGACACCCCACCAACCAAAGCAAGCATTTTCCGTTGATTCACCGCTTTGGTTTCTTTCTTTTACGGAAACGTAGTTTGCAACGTACAGAAAAGAGCGTTTCCTTTCGTCGCAATGCTGTCTGCTGCGGTACGGCGTCTTGCAGGCAGGCGCATACGGACGGGAAGGCTGCCGTGGCCACCATCGGTTGGCTGATCAGGCTGCCATGGAGAAGCACGTTTCCTACGAACCCCTTCGCATTTTTGTGAGCAAGCGTACACTTTTGACGACAGCGGCTCTGTAGGGAGCTAAAAGGAATGCCTTGTGCCTTGCGTATGGACTGCCTCGGCCGCGAGCTCCAGCAGTTTCTTGACGGGTTTGCGCGTGAGAACCGCCTGAGCAGGAGCTGGCATGCGAGTGTGCCAGTTGCACGCTTGAACGTGACGCCGTCGTATTCGTGCCACCAGTAAAGTGACCTGATCGCTATGATTGAAGACAGGAGCTCTCCATGGGATATAACAAGCCTAAAATATGAAAGGCGTGGTCTGAAGGAATGTGCGTTTCAAGAGATCGCTAGTTCGTACCGTATTTCACAGGTGAGCGCGAGTTACCGGCACTGCTATTTTGGAACTTGAGATGAACAAGAAAGCAGTGCTGCATTTCTTTCTTTAGGACTGCAAAAAGAATAACTCTGCTGGGTTCCCATTTCATTGCAAGAATGATGCATATAATTTTACATTTTTTTAGTACCCTGACAACGTGGTACAAACTCTATACATCTGCCGAGATTGGGGCGTGATTTGTAGTGACCGGCCGGTTTGATAATGCTTTGTGGGACAGCAGCGCGAAATACGAAATGCCTAGAAGTAGACACAGGGCACAGAATGTAGACGCATGTAGCCCGTGTTTGATTCTCCCACATCAAGTATTCGAAAACGCCTTTCTCAGGTGCTCTTCGCAGCCCGTCGATCATCCAGCTTGGTTTCTCTGCGGTGGCGGCTCGTCCGAGTCGGTATCGACGGTGCAGCATAGCAGCAAGGCTGCACCTCAGCCGCCGCGCACGGTCTTAGTTCGTCCGATATTCTGCAAAACCACCAGTAGCTACGCAGCGCAAATCGTCTCGTGTTTCCTCACCTGTGCATACGCACGGAGGAGAGCGCGCAAGCAAGAGCAGAGAAGCGCCGGGGAACGCGATTGAAGTGTTTTTTCTGGTGTGACAGAGAGTTTCTGAACAAGTTCCACACATGTGGCCAACACAGACTGGTGGGAGACCGCGACACGTTTTCCTTCTGTTCGAGTTGACGCGATGTGACAGGATCGCCAACCAGACGAAACCACTGTTTTCGCATTGCGGCCTTAACACACGACTGCACAAGCAGTAACGTGTTCGTCACCACTGTGAATCTGGACGAGCACCGCCACAAGGCCGACACCACTGGCATCACTGTGGATCTCTGTAGCTGCGGTGGGATGAAAGTGGGGAAAAGGTTTTCTGAATCCACAGCAAATTTCAGCTGGTTAGAACCTCATTCGGCTCTCCACACAAAATGCCAGTCTTTACGCTGTAGAGAAGTGAGAGGGTGTGCAAGGTGCGCGGAATCGGTAATAAAGCGGCGCAAATATTAACACAGGCCGAGGAAATTCCGAAGGCCTTTCAGGGCTCGTGGTTCTTCAAAATTCCGAACTGCACCAAGAGTCCGTCGATGGGGCCAGATTTCTCCACATCCACGAGGAATCTAAGGACGAAAGTTTGCCGCTCTCCGAAATAGCACTTCTTAGAATTACAGAGGAATGCAGCCTTGCTGATGCAGTGGAGAACCATACCGAGGCTTTCAATGTGCTCTTTAAAGGTCTTGCTAAAGATGATGACGTCATGCAAATAGCATGTGCGTATATAATATTTTAATCCCCGTGAGACCGTATTCATTAAAAGCTCGAATGTGGCATTCACATCGCCCAAGCGGAATGGCATGAAGAAGCCGTCGGGAGTCATGAAGGCGGTTTTCTCTGTGTGAAGGATGTACTGGTAATATCCAGTACCCAGATCGGATTTCAAAGGATGATCAGTATGACGCGGAGTGAAGGCGGTCCACAGCGTCATCAATGCGCGGTAAATGATACACGTTTTTCTTTGTCATCGCATTTAAGGGACGATAATGGACGCAGCGAGCTATAAAAAGAAAAATGATGGGTGTAATGCTAACAGACCGGATGCGGGCAGAGTGGGCGAGGGAACAAATACGGGATAGAGACATCCTAGTCGGAATCAAGAGGAAGAAATGGGCTTGGGCAGGGCATGTGATGCGAATGCAATATAACCGATGGTCCTCAAGAGTAACGCAGTGGACTCCTAGAGAAATAAAGCGCAGCAGGACACAGCAGAATGTTAGGTGGACGGATGAGCTTAAGAAGTTCGAGGAGACACTGTGGCCGCAGCTGGCAAAGGACACCGTTAATTCGAGAGACATGGGAAATTTCTTTGCCTTGCAGTGGGCGTAGTCAGGTTGATGATGATGGTGATGAATCGATGCAAAATCACCGTGAGATGTCTTTCTTCCTCACTAGTATTATGGGCGCGGCCCACGAACTGGAAGAGGGCGGAATGACTCCGTCCCGCAGCATCTCTTGGACCTAACAGTTAATGATTTTGCCCTCAGCCGCAGATACCCGATACGGTTTCTGAAGAATGGGATATTTATTCCTCGTGTTAATTTTACGGTGCATATGAGATGCTGGCAAAGATGAAAGAGTCACGCTGTGGCTAATGTCGAACACGTGGCAATGAAGCACGATTATGTCCTGCAGTGCACATCGCTCGGGAGAAGGGAGCGATTTTTTTTTACTGTCTCTCGCAGCTGAGAATAATAGTCCGATGTTTCGGATGCTGGTCGGCGAGAATCGGAAACGGCTGAGACAGTGTCGGTAACATAGTCGTGACATCTCGCTAGTTTAAATCGAGACGAAAGGTGCACTGGTTGTGTGGTTCGGTTCACGACCCACAGAACCGTGCAACAGTCCGCTGCGTCCTGACCGCATGTCGTGGTGTTCGTCTCTCGTCTGTTGTGTCCTCGTCTTTTGCTGCGCTACAGTGTATGGGCACGAATATCTTCTTTTTACACTGGATATATCTCCGGTTAAATTAGGGTGTTCCAAGGTCCCATTCGAATGGTGGAAGATTTAACCGGGACGAAAGCTGCTGGCTGGGCTGGCAGGGCCCCGTCTTGTGTGAGAAAAAACACGTTTTCGCGACTCCAGGGAGGATATTCGACTTGCGCTGACCGGGTGTGTCATCGCATATAAATTTCGGCAGCTGCATTGTATAGTGTGGCGCCACACTGGCCAAAAAAGTCAATGTCAATGATTACATCATCCGTTGCCGGTCTAAAACAATGCATTTTGTCCAGAAACTTTCACCACCTAGTGCTATACACGCAGAGCAAATGCTGACATGGACTAAAGGGCGCGCAGATAGACGGCGAGGTCAATACGGGATATATGTTCGAGGCGGCCGCAGCTCTAAGAGACGGGCGCGTCTCTATTATCGTAGGAGCAGACAGGAGCCCGTTTCGACCGAGAACACAATACAGGTGCGCATCGAGGTGTTCGAGAAGGCATGGTCTCGGGTAGGTCACCTGGTAGGAGCTGGCTAGGTTGATGTCGTGGTTTGGAAGAGAGAGCCCTTTCTCCTGAACTGTAACTGTTGCGCGG
Source organism: Amblyomma mixtum (assembly GCF_055824585.1). Classification (NCBI taxonomy): domain Eukaryota; kingdom Metazoa; phylum Arthropoda; class Arachnida; order Ixodida; family Ixodidae; genus Amblyomma; species Amblyomma mixtum. The sequence continues at coordinate 63,098,446 of NC_143018.1, forward strand.
CTCCTCGTAGGCGCGCCGATGCCAGGGAGTGGGCAGCTCTATATGTAGCCCGAGAAGGGAGCACTCGTGGCAGGCTTGATCTCGTTGCACCTAGCAGCTGAGAGGTCAACTCCTCACGCATATCCGCCGAACCACTGTGGCGATATCTTCATATCTACGAAGGTCGACGCTGGCGACACTAAGACATTCCATAGCCGACAAAATTAGTTTGAAATCAGCACCGACTGTAGTACCACAAATGCAAAGAAATGTTTCATTAACTCTGCCGTAGAGCCAGATTTCTTTGGTGATGAAGAAGCTTTAGACGTCTTCGGCAGTTCTTTTTAAAATATTGTACGCCTGGTCTTCATGGAAATTGGTGAAGATCACGATGTGCAATGCACAGCGCGAGTGTGCGTTGCAATTTAACACTAGGCGTGATCGGCTGCGGCGATAATATAGTGCTCCCGTGCAGTGGACGGTGACGCTTATCTGTTCGGGCCGCCTCGGGTTTGAAACACGGCCTCGGCACAAGTCATTCTATTTTCGCATAGGCTGCTGCTATGATAGGTTTTTGCATGGTCACCTTCAGGGTCGAGCTTCACACTAACCGGGTGAGCCGGCTAGCCCTCTTGTAATGGTGCTTTCGCCCAAAATGTGGTGGTTTAGGAATGTCTTCTGCTTTCTCTCTTGAGAAGATGGAAAAGGCCCTTGACTCCTAGGTAGGCACGTTCATTGAATGAACATGCGGAAGCAATATAAAAATTTCCCAGAGACCGCTAAGCTGATTGGCTATGTAGCGTGAGAGCTTTCGTCATGACCTCATGACGCAAATAACTTTGAACAGAGAATAATTACAGTGTCGTTATGAGCCTTTCGTGTGCACACGTGGGGCCCGACGTAAACGAACGCCTTTCGCACATGCTCGAATATACTCCGAACCCGTTCTGCATATTGTTCTCTGCACAGTAGGCATCGAAGCCGCAGTAATGAATGTTCTGGCGCACGCCGATGCGTAATTTCAAGCCTATTTTCGAGCCCTTCCTGCTGTTCGTCGGTGGTTTCGCTGGTGCGCCATTATCGGGGTCTTCTCGCATCTGCTCTAAGCGCCCTTTCTACTCAGCTTTCGCTGCGCATCGGCGCCGGCAACTTTCTGAACCGGCTGTGGGCGCTGTTGCTTCCAATCGTCCCGCTTCACTGCATTCCGCGGCACTTGGCGGCGGCGCGTCGACGTGTTTGAAGCGAAAACCTTCACTAGGCTCGTCAACACTATGTCTGGCGTGTGCCTTGATAAAGTTGAGCCACAGCTGCGCATGCGCGAAATCGAGCTACGTCACGCGGAGCGCACGTGGCCGCTGCTGCCGCAGCCGTCGTCGCCGCCGCGCGCTGACTGCGTCGTCTGAGCGTCGCCGCTTCTTCTCCTCGCCACCATTTTACCCTTCGCCGCTCCCGCGCGGTCGCCGCCGCCGTCCCAAGAGGAGAAGGCTCTTTCGCAAGGCGTTGCGAGAACGCGTGAGCGGCGGTGGCGGCCATAAAAGAGGCGGCCATCCTCGCCACCGTTCGACCTTTCGCCGCAGCCGTGCACAGCGCACATTTGAAACAAGTATATAAAGCGCGCTTGCCCATTGAACAGGCGCAGACACTCGCCATGGAAGAAGAAGAAGCAACAGTTGGACGGCGCAGAAACACCGATCGAGAAGTGGTAGCTTCGGAGCTGGCTGAAAAGCAGTATTACAGGTCGTGGTAGCAGCATCCCACCGCTGCCACCAGTTGTTACGAATCAGGTAGCATGGTCGTGCCGGAGAGGGGAATGAGGAAGGTCGGAGACGAGGTTACGGGAAAGACAAGAAGAACTTTATTCAGGTAAATTTACATTATATACAAACAGCAACTGAGAGAACGTATCAGTAAGAGAGTCTCGAAAACAAGGAGTTGATAACGAGAAGCTACATGGCGATGAGCTCGATGGTCAGGAGCTACTCGGCCGTACTCGGCGCCGAGTTTTATAGCGTTCCCTTTCCCTGGACTCCCTAGGTGGGGGCCGGGCTTGTCGAGGAAGGAGTGTCCTGAAAAGTCCACTGTGGCACCCATCACACACCCTTTCATTAGGGAACACACCCCCGTCACGTGTCGAGATGTAGAGGGTGCCGTCTACGTCGCGCAGACACCGGAATGTCGGAGAGCAGCGTTCCCGCGCTTTTCATGTGGTCGCACGTACAAGGTCCAGGCTACATGCAAGTCCACGCGGTGCAAGAGAAACACTCGCTGTTAACTTCTTCCTAGAAGACGGACGCTGCTGTCAAACTTTGTGACTGGACCCAGCTGACACCCGGGCCCCTTGGAATGTCAAGTACTGCCGACCGTGGCAGCTAACTTCTTTCTGTAGAGGAGGGTGCACTGCAGAGCTGGGCTGGCCAGTTGCGGGGTGGATTACTGACACCGCTTCCGTGGCTAATCCAGGCGTTGACCCCGCGTGCCTTTCGTGACTCGTCGGCATTCCGCTGCAACCGAGCCGATTTTTCCTCACGACGAAGGCGAAACGTAACAGCAGCGAGAGCTTTTCGCTTACCCAGGCTTAACCTTAGCTAAGCCACAGCCAATTTTTGTAAAGGAGCTCCTCTTGTGTGGGTAATGGTAGCCTGCGAGGGCCCATCACTTCTGACTCGACGTTTCATTTACCTTCGTTATAGCAGCGCTGCCCGGAATGGATTCTCACTCGGCTAACAATCGCTTGCAAGCTGATGATTTGACCGGCCACATGTGAGCATGTGCGGCGCGCGCAGCGTTCCGATTGGTCCAGCTGCTGTGAGCGCGCTTGGCGCGAGCCAGCACTGTTAACAGACGGGACACAACGCGAGTGATTGGTTTATTGGTTTGGTTTGTTGGGGTTTAACGTCCCGAAGCAAGTCAGGCTATGAGGGACGCCGTAGTGAAGGGCTCTGGGAATTTAGACCACCTGGGAGCCTTTAACGTGCACTTACATCACACGGGCTTCTCGAATTTCGCCTGCATCGAAATTCAGCCGCCGCACCCGGGATCGAACCCGCGTCTATCGGTTCAGCAGCCGAGCGCCATAACCACTGAGCCACCGCGGCGGGGCACAACGCGAGTGAGGTAGCCGAGTGGAGCTCTCTCGTTTAAACAGAAAAGATCAAGCACTAAACTATTTTAGCCCAACTACACAATACAGCGGCGTACGCGAAAGTTCTCTCGAACAATATTTTCTCTTAATGTACGATTGTTTCAGTATTCTGGAAAATCGCCGCAGGTAATAAAACAAATGTCGTTATTTAGAGCCACCTGTTTTCTAACCCATTCCATCTACTTGTAGATTTGCCACTAATACTAGTGGAAATTAATAAAGATAGCAGTGCAAAAGAAAGTACCAATCCAGAGAGAGTTCAATCGCTATGACGACTTGTTTCATAAAACTGCCCGCCCGCGCCGCCGCGGTGGCTAAGTGGTTATGGCACTCTGCTACTGGCCCGAAAATTGCGGGTTCGATCCCGGCCGTGGCTGTCGATTTCGATGGAGGCGAAATTCTAGAGGACCGTGTACTCTGCGATGTCAGTGCACGTTCAAGAACTCCAGGTGGTCGAAATTTCCGGAGCCCTTCACTACGGCGTCCCTTATAGCCTCAGTTGCTTTGGGACGTAAACCCCAATGAACCAAACCAAGCCTAAAGGTGCCCGCCCGACTTTTCCGGCTCTTATTATCGTTTGGAGGCTAATGAATACAGAATCCTCGCGAATAAATTGAACGAGCTAGTGAGCAAGCGGACGAAGGAACGAACGAATGAAAATTGTTTTCTTATTCCAGCCTCTCAAGGCCGGACATGTCAAAACGAATCAAGGTGACCTTCGACGAAGCGCAGCAGAAAGAAGGCCTCGCCCAACGAGTGGTGCTGGTGCTGGACGTTTCGGCAAGCATGATCGTGAGCACACTTTTTTGGCGGTCATTTGCGTGAATGTGAAGAGATGCACGGCGCCCTTGTAACGATCATACGGCGCCCACAGGGCCCCAATAAACACTGAGTTCGCATATAATTTCAGCAAACTTTTACACAGATCTCTAGTATTCTCCCATGAAACGCTTTTTCTTTGTTAAACGTGTAGAGGCGGAAAATATTCCGCCGCGGGTTCTTACTGTGGAATAATGTGTAAAGCAGTGCGCATGCATTGAGATGTGAATTTACGCTGCGCTTTGCATACAATTCACGATGGAATTTAATTGCATTGCAGCTTCAATTTCCAAAGCCTGAGGGCGGTTATGACTTCACAAGTAGTGGGTTTCACGCAATACCATGAAGAGCCGCAGTTAAATACAGCTTTATTAAACGTTTGTAGAGATTTCACGGAACCGCATGGGGCTAAGCGCGCGCCAGTAAATTGGTAAATTGCTTTTTGAGGAAAGGAAATGGCGCAGTATCTGTCTCAAATATATCGGCGGACACCTGAACCGCGCCTTAACGGAAGGGAGGAAGGTAGGAGTGAAAGAAGAAAGAGAGAAGGTGGTGGAAACTTTTATTGCCAGTGATGTAAATGGTGGGGGCGAAGCCCCCTACATGGCACTTGGATGCCTCCTCAATGTGAGGGGGAGGCATCCCTACAACGCGAAGGATAGCCCCTGGAGCGCAATCCTTCTGTGAGCGCCGGAGATGATCCGGCGCTGGTCTTGAGCGGACGAGCTGGTCAGAAGAGACTCCCAGTAAGACTCCGCCGCGGTTGGTGATGGGGGATGAGGGAAGGTGGGGCATGTGAGGAGGGTGTGTAAGAAGTCTCCTGGTTTGCCGCAAAGTTTGCATGATGACGGGAATTGGTCTGGGTATCGGGCATGCAGCAGTATTGGGTATGGAGCAGTTCGGGTTTGTAGTTGTCGCCGATGTGCAGCCTGCGCTATGGTGAGGGATGGAGCTGGGGGTGCGTATTCCCTTCGTTTGCCTCGGTAGTACGAGAGAATATCACGGAAGGAGAGCAGGCGCTCCGAGGCTCGTAGAGGGGGCTCGACTCCTGCCCGGAATGTGAGACCTCGGGCTAGGGAATGAGCCTCCTCGTTGCCAGGGAGGCCTGCAAGTACTGGCGTCCAGATGAGGGTGATGAGGCGCCGGGGCTGCCAGAAACGTAGTAAACGAGCAGCGGTGCTGGATATGTAGCCCTTGGCATAATTTAAAATTGCAGATTTGGAATCGGAGATAATTTTTGTGGCAGATATAGAAATGAGAGCAAGCGCGATGGCTGCCTCTTCTGCCTCTGTGGTCGAATTGGTAATGATTGAGCTGGAGGTTAGAAGCTTTGCATTATTGTCGGCTACCGCCAGGGCCATACGGGAGCCTGTCGTATATTCCTCTGCGTCCACGTAGACCACCTCATAGTCCTCGCTATACTGTTTGTGAAGGGCCCGAGCCCTTGCTACTCTGCGTTCCCTGTCTCGCTCAGGGTGCATGTTCTTGGGGATGGGGGTTCCTTTGAGGTCAGAGCGGAGGGTAGCAGAAACCGGGACCCCCTCGGTAGGCTCCGTAATTGGGGTCAGGCTGAACTGAGACAATAAAGTACGACCAGCCTCTGAGCTGGATAGACGGGATAGTTGTGCCATAAAGGTAGCTTCTTTTAGCTCCTCATAGGTGTTGTGTACACTGAGTTTGAGGAGTCGGTCGTTGGATGTGCTGGGGGGAAGATGTAGAGCCGTTCTGGTGCAACTACGTAGGAGCGCATTAACCCGGTCTCTCTCCTTCTGTTTGAGGGGTACGTATGGAAGGGCATATGTTGTGCGGCTTATGGGTGAGGCGGGTGAGGCGAGCCTGGGTGAGGCGAGTCGTGTTTCGCTCGCGTAGGCCAGCCCTGCGGTTGGCTATGCGGCGAATCAGTCGAGTGGTGTGTTGAGCGTGTGTTTGAAGTGTCTTTATGACTTCTCCGTTCGCACCGTGGGAGTGCAGAGCTAGTCCTAGCACGCGGATTTTGTGTACTAGTGGGATGAGATGGGTACCTAGGGCGAGGGAGATGGGTGCATTGACTGAATCGTCTTGCTTGGGCCGGTAGAGGAAAAGCTCCGATTTTGAAGGGGAGCAGGTTAGGCCACGCTCCCGTACATATGCGCCGATGGTGGTTAGTGCCAATTGTAGGTGTTCTTCTATTTCGGCACCGCTGCCATGGTTTGCCCAGACAGCGATGTCGTTGGCCTAGAGGCTGAAATGGATGTCGGGAATTTGAGCTAGCTGTTGTGGTAGGTTAAGAAGTGCTATGTTGAATAAAATAGGGAAGAGGACGGCTCCCTGGGGCGTACCTCGTGCTCCCAGCGTGATCCCTGGTAGGCTGTGGTCGCCGAAGGTAAGCGTGGCTGTGCGGTGGCTGAGGAAGTCTCGGATATTGTTGTACATCCTGGCGCCGAGTCCCAGGGTCGTAAGGTTTTCTAAGATAGCTGAGTGTGTAACGTTATCAAATGCCTTATTTAGATCCACCTCTAGGATAGCTTTAGTGTTGGAGGTGTGTGAGTCGAGAATGTGATGTTTTAGCTGCAAGAAGACGTACTGTGTGGAAAGCCCTGGTCGAAATCCAAACATGCCAGTGGGCATGAGATTGTTGCTTTCTAGGTATTGGCAAAGCCTGCGCTGGAGTACATGCTCCATGAGTTTGCCAACAGAAGATGTGAGGGAGATCGGTCTGAGGTTAGAAGTAAGCAGAGGTTTGCCAGGTTTGGGTATGAAAATGTTTCTCGCCTCTTTCCATTGTGGTGGGAGGGTGCCCAGTCGCCAGCACTCATTAAAGTATTCTGTAAGTGCAGCAATGGATTGTGCGTCGAGATTCCTGAGGGCTTTGTTATGTACCCCGTCTGGGCTGGGAACTGAGGACGTGTTAAGTGTCTGGAGTTCAGCCTGTACCTCTGCTTCTGTAATAGGTTGGTCAAGCTGGTCGTTAGGAGTGCCTGCATAATCAGGGTGGTGTGCAGGAGGGTATGTGGGGAAGTATTGATATCGAAAGTCTTGGAGGAGGTCTGGTGGAGGCATATCTGAAGTGTGCATGAGCTTGGTGAGGGCGTGTCTCTGCGTAGTCTTAGAGTGAGTGGAGTCTATTAACTGCCGAAAAAGGTTCCAGGTCTGAGGCACACTCATATTGCCATCAAGCTTGTTGCAGATAGTAAATTTCACAGGTTCTTCTTCTTCTTCTTTGCACCAGAGGTGCCCCGCCAGAGACGGTTGGTAACTCGAAGACTGAAGCTTATTTCTTCGCACCAGAGGTGCACCGCCAGAGACGGTTGGTTTATCTCGAAGACTGAAGCTTGATCTCTGCACCAGAGGTGCCCCGTCAGAGACGCTCTCACGATGAGTAGAGTCAGGGATAAAGGGAATACTTATGTACAGTTTATGTACAGCAATTTACAATAGGTACAAGTTAAGGCACTAGAGACAAACGGCAAAAAGAGACAAAACATCAAAAAGGACAAACCAAACAACAAAAAGGGTGGAACTGGCTAACACTAGGGGAGGCCCCTACTCGGCATAGCCGAAGATGCATAGCATCTCACCTTAGCTCAGAACCCCGCTACCCGCTCCGGCGCCCGGTTTTAAAGATCTAGAGGCCCGGCCCACATTCCGTAGCTTCCAATCATGTTGCGGTCTTAACATCATTGGTTCATCCAAGGCATGGCCAGCCCTCCAGCTTCCGTAAGGTAGAGCACTCTCTCCACCACAAAATAAAAACAAACACAAATAGACATTCGTGCCAGCACGTGCGCGAATCGGTACCGCGGGGCGGGGTGGACACCCGTACTTCTTGGCGCGTTCGCGAGCGGTCGCGTTCCGAATAGGAGACGCTTCGCTTTGAGCGCCCCCAGCCGAGTTCCGATGACCCCGCGTACACTACCGATCCCTTACACGTCCTTCCCAAGATTCTACAAAGGGCTCAAATGCCACTTTTAGAATTATAACAAGAAAGGATCGGTACGGGTCACAAAACCACCCTGTGGGTGACAAACCGCAGCTACACCAGCGCTGGCACCAACAAAACCAAAAGCAAAATGCAAAATGCACACACAACATAAGCAAATTCCACAAATACACACGGTGGCATGCCTGCCGTGCGCCGTAACACGGCGTACAAATTGGTGGGTTGCACCCAGTTCACCACCTCCAAGTAGACACCCTCGTCCTGCTCGCGAACGAGCACACACACGCGCACACACACACACACACACACACACACACACACACACACACACACACACACACACACACACACACACACACACACACAGACACTCGCAACTTGAGCGTTCAGTAGCACTCGCACGACGTCCGTAAGTGGCCACGTGAGCCTCCTTAGTCACACCGAGCGTCCTAGTGTGCGTTCGAGCCACTACGCGTCTCAACACAATTAACGCCTAACTGTCACTCGGCTCATTAGGCTGGTGCCACAGCGGGGCAAGAACTCAACAGCTGGTGTCCTCCAGGATCAAACACGTCATGATCCTCGATAGGTCCAAATCTTTGACCATGCGACGCCCCTAAGGGAACGCTCTCTCCGGCGCACCAGTACGAACAGCGTACTGCGTAAGGAACAGTGCGGCCGGCTTTGCTACATCTAATTTGACGTACCGCAGCCCGGAACGTACTGTTCCTCGCACCGACTTTCAATTTGAAAGCCACGCCCCTGCCTCCTGTTACTTCGCCTCGCTTGGAGCCATTTGTCCCGTTCCTGCACGGGCATGCAATGAAATTTCCGCTCCCTGCATTATAGGAGCTTGCCGATTTCGTGGCATCATATAACTCCGAGGCTACCTGCGCCCTTTCGCAGCCACTGAATCCTAATTTGCCTTGTGGCAAGTCGCCAAAAATTTCCCTGTCCTCAAATGAAAGGACTTTGCCATCAATAGTGCTACGTGGCACTTCATGCCACATGCCTGGCACAGTGTGCCGTTGCGGCAACGTTTGACCTCCTCCTATCCCTAGCTCGCCAGTCTGACGTCTGTCGTCGCTGGTCGTTTCACACTGAACCGACTGCTCTTTTTCGCAGCTTGCCTGAGACCGAGTTTTTATTCCTGAGCTCGCGTCCGCGTCCCTGGTGTCATTTGGGGTAGAGCTAACCTGTGCAGCTGGATCGTCGGAGTGCGCGTTCACCGCCTCTAACACCGCGACGCTGCGTTCCGTCAGGATACTTTCTTCACGAGAGATTCCAGTTTCGCGGAAAGCTGGCTCTCTTTTTACTTCTCTCTGGCTGTTTTCTTTTCCTGTGCTTGACAGGCATATGCCTTTGCCTTCCAGCACTGGCGACCTCTCTGCTCGGGACTTGGAGCAGTTCTCCCTGGCTAGTTGCCTAGCTCTCCTAGACTCTTTGAGCTTAGCCAGCTCGAGCTCTAGCTGCTGGCGCCTTGCTTCTAACGCCTGCAAATCCGGAGGTTTTTCCTCGCATTGCGTCGCCTTTCCTCCATTCACTTTTGCAAGCTCAGCCTGATAATGAGCTAAGCGCGCCTTCGTCAATTCCACTCTGTACTCACATCGAGTGAGGGCCGGCATGGATAACCCTCCATACCGCCGTCTGTACCCCTCTACTGTCCTACCGGATCGAACACATGAACAGGGACGTGAACAATGCGACGAAGGAAACTCACATTTTCGATGCGTCGATCCGCACTGCCAGCTCCTCGGCGTCGCAGTCCACCGCCACTTCCACCGGACGCTGCGATGAGCTGTCGCACGCCGCTGGTCCTGTGCACGTTGTCACTTGCTGCGACCCGCCGGTGACCGTCAAGTCCTCGACGCGCTGCTTTTCTTGACCGGATGCAGTCCCGCGTCGCTGAACTACTGCCGTGGTCCTTGCGTCCTTGCCGCCGTCTCTCCGCAGGTCCTTTCTCGAACGCTGCTGTTGCCTGACTGTCGCCTTTCTCCCTGCGTTCAATCTTCTTCCTGCGCCGTCTTCCGATGGCCGCAGGATCCTGTCGACTGCTCCAGTAAATATCACAGGTCCTTCTTCTTTGCACCAGAGGTGCCCCGCCAGAGACGGTTGGTTTATCTCGAAGACTGAAGCTTGATCTCTGCACCAGAGGTGCCCCGTCAGAGACGCTCTCACGATGAGCAGAGTCAGGGATAAAGGGAATACTTATGTACAGTTTATGTACAGGAATTTACAATAGATACAAGTTAAGGCACTAGAGACAAACGGCAAAAAGACAAAACATCAAAAAGGACAAACCAAACAACAAAAAGGGTGGAACTGGCTAACACTAGGGGAGGCCCCTACTCGGCGTAGCCGAAGATGCATAGCATCTCACTTCAGCACAGAACCTCGCTACCCGCTCCGGGGCCCGGTTTTAAAGATCTAGATGCCCGGCCCACATTCCGTAGCTTCCAATCATGTTGCGGTCTTAACATCATTGGTTCATCCAAGGCATGGCCAGCCCTCCAGCTTCCGGAAGGTAGAGCACTCTCTCCACCACAAAATAAAAACAAACACAAATAGACATTCGTGCCAGCACGTGCGCGAATCGGTACCGCGGGGCGGGGTAGACACCCGTACTTCTTGGCGCGTTCGCGAGCGGCCGCGTTCCAAATAGGAGCCTCTGGGAGGCCTGCGATGTAGTTGAATGTGTAAGAGAATCTCGATGATGAACTGGTCGCTACCAAGATTCTCTTGTGTGTTGCACCATGTGGCGTGAGGGAGTAGATGTGCGAACGTGAGGTCTGGCGTAGTGTCTTTGCAGACACTGTTTCCCGTGCGTGTAGGAGAGGTGGGGTCTGTGAGCAGGGAGAGACCGGCTTGTTGCGCGGCTAACCATACCCCACGTCCTTTCGGTGTGTCGTGTGGGTAACCCCAGGCTGTATGTGGGGCGTTAAAGTCTCCCACGACGAGTAAGGGGCACTTGTTGGCTATGCACTTCGCGAGGGTAAAGAGGCGTTCGAGTTATCTTGAAGGCACTTAGGGTGGCTATATACATTTAGGATGAAGACACTGTTCGCTCGAGCGAGTTGCGGCACAAGCTCAATAAGAAGGTGATCAATGTCTCCAATCACAATGGAATGGGAGATGGTGGTGATTGAACGACGAACCAGAAATGCTACCCGAGTGGGTGTTGGGGATGGGGGCAGAACAGGAGCATAGCCGGGTAGGGTGAGGGGGTTTGAGGGTTCCTGCAGGGGAAGGATGTCGGGTCCTGTAGCGCAGGACAGCAGTTGGTGGATTACGTGACGCTTCTGACCAAATCCCCGGCAGTTCCACTGCCAGAGTGTAAGATTACGGAGTGGAACTGCCCTCATGACAATCTATAAAGGACGGAGCTGTAACGGGGGGTTGGGAGCCCTGAACTATGGTAGAGATAGGGTTGGCCTGTTCCTCCGGTGCTTTGGGCTTCTTGCGTCTGTTTGGTGTGGGGTCACGCTTTGGGAGTCGGGACTCAGTATAGTTACAGCGTTCAGAGAATCCTTGCGTTAGCACATCGAATCGGTGGTTAAGAATAGCGTTGTCTTGTGTTATGCGGATTACTGCGTCTTTGATGGGTGTGCATTCCTCATTGATGCGAGTTATAGCGTCCTGCAATTTTGCCTCAAAGCGAGCTGCAAATGATTCAAGCAGGGTTGGCATGTTGTTTAATGAGATGGGTGTGGAGGGAGGGGGCGTTGTGCACGGAGGTGAATTTGTAAAGGGATCAGTGTCAGCCTCCATTGCTAGCCTCCATTGCTAGGAGAGGAATTAGACTCGGAGTGGGAGGACGAGGTATCGGCGGTAGGCGGGTTGGGAGGAGGAGTTTAAGATGTGGTAGGAGCGGGAGCACCTGGAAGGGTAGAACCAGCGGCAAGAGCACTTATCTGGGCTTCCAGCTTGACGATGTGTTGACGCAAGGCGGCGGCTTCTGCTCGGGTTGCTTTAGCCTCCGCTTTAGCCGCTGCTGCCTCCTCCTGAGATTTTGCCAGGGCTTCTTGTAGACTGCGTTGTGCAGTCAAGGATGTCGTGTGCCTGTGTGAAGAGGCAGAGGTGTCCGAGACTTGTTTCAACGGCACTGACCAAGCTGGTTTGTTTTGGTTGGGCTGTGGGAGTCCGGATGACAAATGGGGAAAATTTTCTCTGGATAGGACCAAGTCGTGCTGCTGCGTTTGTGGGTGGTTTGGCTATTTCCGTCCCTTGCAGGATCCCGTGCCTGTCAGGTGTGGGCCCTCCCGCAGAATACACTTGGGCGTGCAAAGTGTGTATTCTTGGGAGTGTTGTGTTCCACAACGGAGGCAGATATTTATTTGTCTTGGGACTCGGGCATACGTCGTGGCGGTGACCCGGCTTTCTGCAGTTTGTACAGGCATCCGGACTGCCACGGTTTGGGGTGCAGCGGTGGATGGCTCCCATGTATTTGATGGAGTGAGGGACTGTGGTGTTAAGGTTTGTTTTGGTTGGGCTGTGGGAGTCCGGATGACAAATGGGGAAAATTTTCTCTGGATAGGACCAAGTCGTGCTGCTGCGTTTGTGGGTGGTTTGGCTATTTCCGTCCCTTGCAGGATCCCGTGCCTGTCAGGTGTGGGCCCTCCCGCAGAATACACTTGGGCGTGCAAAGTGTGTATTCTTGGGAGTGTTGTGTTCCACAACGGAGGCAGATATTTATTTGTCTTGGGACTCGGGCATACGTCGTGGCGGTGACCCGGCTTTCTGCAGTTTGTACAGGCATCCGGACTTCCACGGTTTGGGGTGCAGCGGTGGATGGCTCCCATGTATTTGATGGAGTGAGGGACTGTGGTGTTAAGGACGAGGTAGCAGCATCCCACCGCTGCCACCAGTTTGTTAAAGACGAGGTAGCAGCATCCCACCGCTGCCACCAGTTTGTTACATAAGAGGTAGCATGGTCGTGTGCCGGAGAGGAAATGAGGGACGTCTGAGGCGAGGCTGCTAGAAAAAGACAATGGGAGAGGACTTTATACAGGAATTTACATATTTAAAAGTGAGCTGCAGGAGCGCTGCATGACGACAGCTCATCAGGAGACCATTCGATGACAAAGAGCCCCCCGGCCGTGCCGATGCCGGGGTTTTTAAGAGTTCCCTTCCCTAGGGTCCCTAGATGGGGGCCGGGCCTGCAGGGGAAGGAAGTTCTCACTGGCACCAATGACAGACACACACGCACTCTCTCACTCCCGAGAGATCACACCGCCGTCACGCGCTGGGAGAGGGGCGGGCGATGCCATCACCGTAGCGTAGACGCCGGAATGTCCATGAGCGGCGTTCCCGCGCATTACGAACGCGCGTTCACACTCGGTGTAGGGGAAACGCTCGCTCAACCGGGCAGACGGACCCGGCTTCCGTGGCAATCCAGGCGCTCACCCAACGCGCGTCTCGGGGTTTGTCGGCGTTTCGCTGCTGCCATGTCGTTGTCTTCCCCACGACGAAGGCGAGACGTAACAGACTGCCCCGCCGGGGGAAGGAGATCCCGATGGACAGGGGACAGCATCCGCTGTCCGGAGGGATGTCGCTTGAGGCTGGTCTCAACCGGAGTCGGTTCTCTCTCGGCGGTGCTGGAGCTCTGCGCACCCCGAAGTCTTCCTTTGCAGGTGCAGGTTCCCAAAGGGCACTGCAAAGTGACTCGTGCTCCGCTAGCGTTAGAACCACGCCGAAAACCCAACCGCTTAGTCCGCAAGCACGACACAATCCCCACTACGCAATGCCAGGCTCTTTCCCTCTTACAAAGCCAATTAATCCCTGGGAGTGGTCCAGCAGCACTCAGAAAATTCCCACAGATCGGCACATTACACCACAAAGCGCATCTCCATTTTAAAACAATAAACAAAAGCAATAGGCTCAATATCCTATATCAGGAAAAAAAAACTACCAGCAAACTGCAACTATGATGCTGGCTCTTGCGCTAGGGACCTCAATTTAAGCTATCGGCATTACCTTTGAGACTCCCCTTTTTGTGATGTATTCCGATTCGTAATGACCACGTCATTTCATTCTGCATAGCAGCATACTGCCGTCACCTTGCATATCCCTGCAAAGATTCGCTGAACATCGGAGCCAAAGTCACATTAATTTCCCACATTCCAAAAAAATCAAGCTACTCCAGGCGCTTATTCTAGTGGCCTAAATGGCCCGTCTGGCTAGCACTTCGCGTTTTAACGGACGCTGCTACACATGGGCACCACTAGTGCATTTTTCGAAACAATCTTTATCAAAATAAACGCTTTCAATGCAAACAACGCGTAGGAAACCTATTCCTGCTCAAAACTTTTTTTTCTGCAAAACTTTTTGTCTGCAGGAATGGTTTGAAAAAGAAAAAGCAAACAGCAGAGGCATCCTCGGAATCCGCTGCTAGCGAGCCGCGCCGCGGCTCAAAGGGGTCGCCTATTCTTCAACCGCGCCCTGCGCGGTCGCACACCAACATTGGCTTTAGCAGCCGACAATTCACAAAAATCGAAGGGCTTAACTCCGCTTTGACATCTGCGAGCCCCAGACGCCACGCGACATTGATTTGTTCCGCACCCCGGCCGCGCGTCTCCAACACCTGAGCCGCGTCTGAACATTTGAATGCGAGGGGTTGACGGTCGCGCATGAAACAAACGCCTGCGTGTACACTCTCGGTTCATGAGTACACTTCGCTCCTTTGTTTGACTGGAGCGCGCTCTGCTGCGTTCCCTCGTGAGGTAGCAGGGCGTTCTTCTCAGTGGGCGGCTCCAAGTTTCACGCGTTCTGCTACCGCAGCGTCGCCACAATGGGTAAGGTGGCTTTCGCACTGTCTGTACACGCTTAGCCAGCCTGGCCTTTGTAGGGCGCTTATCGCATCTGGCGTGCCGCGATGACAGTCTTGGAGCATTACATGGTTGACCGGCCTTCACCCTTACAATGCTTTGAGCCCGTCCTTCGTCCTTTCTGCCCAGACTGCCCTTTCGCATGGCTCTCCTTGCGTGCGGTCGCCTTCCGGAAACTTTCCTACCTGTTCCGTCCTGCGCGTCTCCCTTTCTCGCGGGGCACTCAGCCTTCTCATCAGCTTTTTGACTGAGCAGCGAGCCGCCTTTTCTACTAGAATTCGAAATATCGGCTCGCTCTTTCGATGAGTCACTGCGTGTCGCAGCACTTAATTGTCCCGACTGCCCTTTACTTTCTGCTGGGCATAACAACTTGCTCTCCTGAGGCTTGCTAACCGATCCTACTACCCTAACGCTCTTGCCCGGAACATGAACTATGCGACGCTGTTCGGCTAACGTAGCGATATTGTCCCGGGTACTACCTTCTCGATCGCTGCAATCAGCCTCCTTCGCGGAAAGTGCATGCTTCTCTGGGCTCAAAATGAACGCATTGCCCCTTTCCTTATTTCTAGCAGTGCCTACATCATCGCCCGAGCCCTCACGGCTGGCGGATCTGCACTCTTCCTCGTTGCTAGCCTTAGTGTCTACATTATCCCCCAAGCCCTCACGGCTTGTGGATCTGCACTCTTCGCTAGCTTTTCGACCGAACTCATCGGTCCTCGCTGCCGAAGTGGCCTTTCTTTCGCGTTCCTGTTCCTGCAGCTCTCTTCCGCGTTCCTGTTCCCGCAGCTCTCTTTCGCGCAGGAGGTGATCGGACCTGTTTGAAAATAGGTACGGATACTGAAGGGGGAGCATAGATAACACCGCGGCCTCTGTCTCAAGTGCGCCGAAAGGTCCTTCAATACGCACTTTTGCTACGGGCAGACACACGCTATGTGCTTCCACGGCTTGCTTCATCCATGCGCACTCGCCCGTGAACATATCGGGTTCTACGAAAGAGGGATGAACCACATCCAACGTCGCCGCGGAATCACGAAGCACTCGGCACTCTTTCCCGTTCACGACGAGGTCTCGCATGTACGGCTCCAGAAGCTTCACGTTCTCGTCATTACTGCATACTTACAAAAATACAAGCTTAGTTTTCGCTTCGGGACACTGCGCCGAAAAGTGTCCCGGCTTCTGGCAAGTATAACACACGCGCGTTTGCCTTGCCTCGAACCTCTTCCTGCGTTCGTTTTCGGCTGCCGCCGTCTCTTTGCTCTCGGTCGGATCATTTTTACTCGAGTCCGCACCACGTTTGCCCTCCTTTGGTCTGATGGGCGTGAACTTCGGCCTCTCAAACTTCGAGCCGAATTCACCCCTTTGACCGTCCCTGGCTCCGTCAGCCCGACGAGTCACAAACTCCTCTGCTAGCTCAGCGGCTCTCGCCACGGTACTAACGTCTGGCCTGTCCAAGACCCAGTACCGCACGTTTTCCGGTAATCGTCTATAAAACTGCTCCAGCCCGAAACACTGCAGAACGTTCTCGTGATTACCAAACGCTTTCTCTTCTTTAAGCCATTCCTGCATGTTTGACATAAGCTTGTAGGCGAAATCCGGATATGACTCGTTTTCGTCTTTCTCAGTTTCGCGAAACTTCCGACGGAACGCTTCTGCTGACAGCCTGTACTTTTTACGCAGACTCGATTTCACATGATCGTAATCCTCCGCCTCCTCTTTCGTCAGGCGAGCGATTACGTCGGCCGCCTCAGCAGGCAACAAAGTGAGCAAACGCCGTGGCCACGTTTCCCGAGAAAACCCCTGCTGCTCGCACGTTCGCTCGAAGTGAACAAGGAAGAAACCAATGTCGTCTCCAGTCTGAAACGACCGCATTAAGTCAGTCATATTGTACGATACCCGCTCTCCTGCACCGTGTGCCTGACTTGACCTACGAGCGCGTTCCATCTCTATGTCGAGACGCTTCATTTCCAAAGCGTATTGACGCTCGCGTTCCTTTTTCTCTTGTTTTTCTTTACGTTCAAGTTCCTCTTGTTCTCTTTTTGCCGATTCCCTCTCCTCAATGGTCTCAAGGCATTCCGCAAGCTCGTCATCTACAGCCTCTAACGCAAGAATAGCCTTCAGCAGTTCTGGTTTTCTGAGTTTGTCTGATACCTCCAGACCCAACTCTTTCGCAAGCTCCAGTAACTTTGGTTTGCGCAGCGTCTTCAAATCCATGGCTGCTCCGAGTGCTGCTTCTCTACTGCCCGCTATTGTCTTGCTGCAACTAACCCAGCAGCAACGACAACCCAATTACCAGCTCTGTTCCTGACACTAACAAATGCCTGGCAAAACTCAGCAGAAGAAAGTCCCGCACTCACCAAACCTCACAGCCAAGAATCCAGCGCAGTCGTTCCGCTGCAGGCAACCAGTCAACACACAGGGCTGTTGCACTGCCCCCGACTCGCCGTTCTGCTGCTCGGCGTCCCGTTGTCCGCAACTCTCTGCTGGTGTCCGATGATTCGCATCCCACCGCTGCCAACCAGTTTGTTAAGGACGAGGTAGCAGCATCACACCGCTGCCACCAGTTTGTTAAAGACGAGGTAGCAGCATCCCACCGCTGCCACCAGTTTGTTAAAGACGAGGTAGCAGCACCCCAGCGCTGCCACCAGTTTGTTACATACGAGGTAGCATGGTCGTGTGCCGGAGAGGGAATGAGGGACGTCTGAGGCGAGGCTGCTGGAAAAAGACAATTGGAGAGGACTTTATACAGGAATTTACATATTTACAAGTGAGCTGCAGGAACGCTGCATGACGACAGCTCATCAGGAGACCATTCGATGACAAAGAGCTCCCCCGGCCGTGCCGCTGCCGGGGTTTTTAAGAGTTCCCTTCCCTAGGGTCCCTAGATGGGGGCCGGGCCTGCAGGGGAAGGAAGTTCTCACTGGCACCAATCACAGACACACAAGCACTCACTCACTCCCGAGAGATCACACCGCCGTCACGCGCTGGGAGAGGGGGGGGGGCGATGCCATCACCGTAGCGTAGACGCCGGAATGTCCATGAGCGGCGTTCCCGCGCATTACGAACGCGCGTTCACACTCGGTGTAGGGGAAAAGCTCGGTCAACCGGGCAGACGGACGCGGCTTCCGTGGCATTCCAGGCGCTCACCCAACGCGCGTCTCGGGGTTTGTCGGCGTTTCGCTGCTGCCATGTAGTTGTCTTCCCCACGACGAAGGCGAGACGTAACAGGGGTTTCGTCGAAGGTGATTAGGATGGAGTGTGTCTTTCCCATGCATCGTGCTGCTAGAATGGTGTATTCAGGATTTCTTTTGACCAGGTCATGGTACAGTTGAGTCGGCGTCTCGTCGTCATAGGCGTTCGTGATGACTCCTCTGGTAGCCCCCTGTGGTGGTGCTACGTATGCCGCGCAGGGATATGTTTTGCCTTCGATGGTGAGAGAGGTCAGTGTCTTGAGAGTCTCGACTGTTGGGAAATGTGTGGTTGCCATGGTGAAAGTATTGTTGGTCGGGTGGATGCGCAGGCAGAAGTCGTCCGGTGGAATGATATCGAGCTGGGTCTGCACTGTCTTCAAGAGCCGGAGTGCTGGGACACTAGGAGTCGTAGTTCACCTCGCGGGCGAACGACTACTCGAATAGCGTTCGGTGGAAGTGGTGGCAGCTGCTTGTTCCGCTGTACTGTGAGGCGAGCCTTCTTAGTCGCAGGTGGTAGACGGGCCTGCGTCTTGCCGCTGCCGGTTACGGCTGCTGCGTGGCGCGACGCGTTGTTGGCGTTCGGGTGAGCTGCGTCTGAGGTAGCGTTGTCGGAGCGGTAAGGTTTTGGCGAACTGGCTGGTCGGGAGGCATAGGCTTTATACACACCGGTGTCCAGTCGCTTGAGTTTTGCTCTTCCACGGTGATAGTGCGGCCTTCAACCGTTACCTCCATAACAACGGCTGCCGTCGCCGACGGAGTCGACGGAGGGGAGGAATCCTAGTGCGGCCTAGCTGTGCGGCTTGGCGTCTCGGTCCGATAATTGGTCTTCTCTCAAAATAGGTCGGATTTTGCCCGTAATGGGCGGCTTTCCTGTCCTCCTTAGGCAGTTATGTCGGTTTTCGAGCAGATTAGTGGCCGTAGGAGAGATTGGGTAGGAGAAGCACGTACCGTTTGCCGGAGCCGACGTTGCAGGCATCCGCTCCCGTTGGCCCCCTAGCGGCGAATCAAGAAAGAGAGAAAGTGGTGCCGTAGTGAAGGTCTACGGAATAATTTCGACCACCTGCGCGTCATCAGAAGCGCTTTTATTCACACGTACGCGGTGACCACAAACAGTCGCCACGTGGACGTACTTACTTAACTGAATTGGTACTGCTCGCGTATGCTTATCCGTGCCATCTCTCGCCGAGCATGGCCAGTTCAGTAGCCAGTTACATCCAAGGCGAGTATTTAAGCGAAGCCAGTCGAGTCGCAACCAACCAACCAACCAACCAACCAACCAACCAACCAACCAACCAACCAACCAACCAACCAACCAACGAGCTGGGTGAGCTCGCGAAGCAACGCAACATTTACTTGTGCTGCTCTCAGGTCCGCTAATCCCTGAGGTGTGTCGTGTAGTGCTTACCTGGCGTCATTCTGCAGCCGAGGCACTCTCCCGCGTACGCCTTCATGCAACGTGTATTGCAAGTGCCTCAACCTCCAACGGATGCACTTCTGCCAGCAGAGCAGCAGTTCTGTGCGGTCGAGCACAGTGCGGGAGCTAAACACTACTTCCCCTTC
Source organism: Amblyomma mixtum (assembly GCF_055824585.1). Classification (NCBI taxonomy): domain Eukaryota; kingdom Metazoa; phylum Arthropoda; class Arachnida; order Ixodida; family Ixodidae; genus Amblyomma; species Amblyomma mixtum. Next base: position 63,117,877 of record NC_143018.1, read on the forward strand.
TTAACAGCGCACTGGAATTTCCGTTCAGCGGTGTGCATCTCGCATGCCGGCCTCGAAGGAGTTCCATTTCTTTGCGTTTCGCAGTGAAGGCACGGCGCTGCCCAACGGAACCCAGCAGCGCGTTTTAGATGTCGCCTCTAATTTGGCATTCTTACTTGTTTGAGGTCTTGCCAGATAATCCCGCGGAGATGTCTACTCGCGCTAGGAACACACGGATGCTTCGCAATCTCACATATGTCTGTGGTTGCGTACTCCTCACCCGTAAGAGCTGTACGCGCGGAAAGCCCTTTCGTATGTGTGACTAAAACGGCCTAATAGCTTTTCGCTCACTCCTTTGCATTCCGGATGCGGCGACAAGCTAGCAATTATATGGACAGGATGATTATATTGAAGCTCTAGTACGCCTCACTTAATACCAGCTTTATGCTGTATTTATGGTGCCATAGAGGCCGTTCGGTTGCTCGGTGTCCGAATTGCACATGCTGGCCGATGTTTTCTAATGTCTTCAGCACACTGTGAGAACATAGCACAAAAAAAAATCTGGTGTCCCTCACATGCAGCCACCATCTCTTCCCGTTTAATGAAAATGCAGTGTAAATTAAGCTAGAAATTTCTAAGTAATGATGTCTAAGTTAAGCCTCAAGGGACAGTACGGTTCTGTTCTGTTATTCTGAGAAAAATAAAATTAACAGAACTTCTACAGCTTAAATGTTAGGGTCTTTTACACACAAAAAAAAGAACACTAAAAAATTGGCTACGGCTTAGCTCTGGTTAAATCTGGAGAATTGCGAAAGCAACACCTGTGCGTAGCCATGTATTGTTGTCTGAGCTACACTGCTCACAGTGCGGCCGTTTCGCGTGCTCTTGCACGGCCATACTGTGCATTCACGAGTAGCAAGGGACGTCCCTGCGCACAGCTGGCGTGCCCCGCCGCGCGCGCGCTCGCCTTCCTTTCCTTAAAATGATCGGAGTGTAAAACGTTTCCAACGCCAACGAACACAACGAACGCTGACGGCATATATGGCTTCAGCGCCGCGTTTCTGGCATAACTTTGTGAATGCCGACGCATGCTGCGCACACCAGTCACTACCGCCACTTTGTTGTGGTATCCACTGTTTCAAGAGGGCAGTTATGCGCCTTCCCTCTGGTTCAGGTGGACACCTCGCCCTCACCTACCGCGCTTAGTATATCCTGGCATAGCAGAGGTGTTGTGTTGCTGTTGTTACTGAGAAAAGGATGAAAAGGAAATTGCACGACTTGCCTACTGGCTTGAGCCGAGCCACCACCGCTGCCACGTGCAGATAGAGGAGAGTTAAAAGGAAAGAGTGAAAGACGAGAAAGAAGAGAAAAGATGCGCGTCGCAGCAACAACCGCGTCCGCTCAAGCGGACGCAGGCTGACAAAAACAGATAAGCGGCCGGAGAGCAGAGCTACGCCATTGGCAATTTTATATATACAACAAACCACGCAGATAGCGATGCGCAATCGCTACTGCGCATCTGAGAGGGAGAGAGAGAGAGAGGAGACATTCGGCGAGACGATGGAGAGCGCGCGGCAGCGGCGGCGGCCACGGCGCGCCAGCTGTGCGCCTAGTGATGTCACCCGCTCCTCGCGCATGCGCAGCTTCGCCTTTCCAGAGTTCAGCGAAATGGCTCGGCGACTAGCGTAGTGTTGCTTTCGCAACAATATTTCGGAACATTGCCGTGAGCTACACGATGTCATGTGATGAGCGCTCGTATCTCCACAGATTTCAGCAAAAGTTTTGTCGCATTGCAGGGAAGCCGCATCGGCTTTTTGAAAGAAGCGGCAGAGCGGTACATAGCAGACATCGAGGATGGCTCCCGAAGATTGGCCATTGTTACATACAGCTCCAGTTCCACGGTAGTCCACACGCTGATGACAGTGAATGGGACCACCAGGCAGGGGTTCTTGAATGCTATCACCAGGCTTCACGCCGATGGAGGCACCAGCATTGGATCCGGTCTCAGAAAGGCTCTCAAGGCAAGGCCATCTTTTTATTTGCGTGTGCAGTTTTTTTTTCTCTAATTATGCCTACAACGCCACTAAGCATCGCAACACAGTATGGCCTGCGTGATTACATGGATTTGGCGTGGCAGGATATTAGCAATTGATATGTGTCGGGCTGTCCGATGGAGGAGGCCCTAGCATAGGATGCGGCCAGGAGACTGCTCTGAACAAAAGCGCATCTTTCCCAGCACTTTTACAATGAATCAATTTTTTATATACCGCCAAAAACATTCTTTGCATTTTTGCTTCATATCTCTTCATCATCAAATTCATCATCATCATCAGCTCGACTACGCTCTCTGCAAGGGGAAGGCCTCTGCCATGTCTCTTTAACTAGCCCTGTCCTTTGTCAGTTGCGGCCACGTCATTCCCGCAAACTTAGTGATCTCATCCGCCCACCTATCTTTTTGCCTTCCCCTGCTATGCTTTCCTTCTCTTGGAATCCACTCCGTCACCCTTAAGGACTATCGGCTATCCTGCCTTCGCATCGCACACCCTGTCAAAGCCCATTTCTTCCTGTTGAGTTTGACTATGATGTCGTTAACTGGCTTTTGTTCCCCCACCGACTCCGCCCGCTTCCGATCTCTTAACATTGCACCTGTCATGTTACTTTCCATAGCTCGCTGCCTTGTCCTTAACCTACGCTGAACTCCCTGGGTTAGTTATAACCAACTCCTATTCCTTGCTTATAGATATCGCCCAATATTTGTACATAACTCTTCTACACCCTGATTCCGCAATGCGTCCATGACAGCAGAATTTTCCACAAAGTAAGGTTTTCTGGTTATCAATGAATGCTATATATAGTGGTCGGTTATATTCTGCGCTTTTCTGTATCACCTGATTGATAGTGCTAATGTGGTCTATTTTCGAGTATCGTTTACGAAAGTCTGCGTGACCATTTGTTTGAGCGAACTTTAATGTTGTTCTGACTGTATTAGCGATTACCTTGGTAAATACCTTGTAGGCAACGGACAGCACAATTTCCTCTCCGTTCTTCAACAACTCTGCTCTTACTTGATCCTCTTCATAGTGCGATTAAGTGTCTGCGTGGCAGCACGGGCATGATTACGTCACCCAGAAACGATACAATCTTATAACATATAAAACAAATAGTCACATTACCCACTGATGAGCAGGCGGATACGCGTGTGAAGGGAAGTATACTTTGCGTCACGATCGGGTTCAGGGCCTCCGATGCTCATTCGGATAACCATTGTTCAACGGTTTTTGGGGACGTTAACGTCCAAAGGGACTCCTGCTATAAGGGAGGCCGTAGTGGAGGGCTCGAGAAACTTCGACCACCTGAGGTTCTTTAACAGGCACAGACATCGCACAGTAACGGAATTCGAATTTCGCCTCCATCAAAATTCGACTGCCATGGTTGGGATCGAACCCGCGTCTTTAAAATCAGCAGCTCAGCGCCGTAACCACTAATCCGTCTCAGCGGCTCGGGTAGCCGAGGTTGCCGTCGCCGGTGGAGGGAGAACAAGCTAGAGTGACCGTGTCTCCGAGCGGGGAACATTATGTATACTTGTATGCCTGTAGTTGTCTAAATATCGGCTCCGGAATCGGGCTTGCGGATTTGACGACGACGATGCGAAATGGCGGGGACTTTGGCATGATACAACTAGCGGTTTAAAATATATAGGAGCTGATGCAAGAGGAAACAAGGGCTTCCACCCCCACCAAGCGAGCAGTTTTCTCAATTGAAAAAATTCATTGTGTCTTCAAGCGGTTCAGCCAGTAGCCTGGAACATAAAGTGAAGTGGTGCAACCGAGAGTCTGCACCGTGTGTAGACGAAACCGATCATTCCGCAGTAGCATAAAGCATTAGCTTGAAGTGGGAACATAGGAACATTAAAAAGGGAGTAATTACTCATTGACATCAACGCAAGCGCAGCCAAACGGCTACAAAGGAAAGCTACACAGCTTTCTCAGAAACTTCGCAGTTATAAAAAAATTCGTCCTGGTCCAGGGTTCGAACCCGGGAGCACCGTTTCACGGGAGTGGTCGCTCTGCCAATTGAGCTAACAGGGACGGCAAGCTTATGGCAGAGCGACAGCGAATTGATCAATAACTCGAAATGGGAACAGTGCTGATCAAATGTTTAGGGGAATCCCCGAAGGTGGAGTAGATTTGTAATAAGGGAGTAATTACTCATTGACATCCACCCAAGCGCAGCCAAGCGGCTACAAAAGAGAGCTATACAGATTTCTCAGAAACTTCGCAGTTAAAGAAAATTTTTTACCAACACTGTTTCCAATTCGAGTTCTTGGCGGCCACGTAGCAAGGAAGTGAGTCGCCGAACCGAGAGCGTATTGGTCAGGCATGCCTGCAGTGCCCAGGCCTTGCATTGCAGCTGGGCGCCATATGAGCTCCATATGTGCAAAAACACGTCACATAAAAACGAGTTACAAAAACAATTTTTGATAAGCACATGCGACCTCAGAGCACCTATTAATAGCAATGGTCCAGAACTCCGCCCTTTATTACACTGACAACTGTTGACGTCAATCAGAGCAGTCTTTGTAAAGTTATCCACTGCTTAATATTTATTTTCAGCACCTAGGAAACGACACTGAAACGCCAGAAGGCGCATTCATCGTACTTGTATCTGACGGGAAAGAGAATGAAGCTCCATTCATCAAAGATGTGCTGCCAGAGATTGTAGCGGCAAAGGTGGTGGTCAGCACCCTGGCGCTGGTGCAGAGTGCAGACGGAAACCTCGAGACTCTCGCCACAAAGACGGGCGGGAAGGCGTTCGGCTTCAGTGAACTCCGGGGAAACATGCGACGTCAGCTCAAGAGTGCCTTCGTTTCTTCAACGACGACAGAGGCCGACAACTCTGTGCGAATCCACACGGTACGGTAGATCAGGTGGCCCGTACAGTTTGATCGTGGTCTCAGTAGTGGGGCACTTGTGTAGCTGCGAGCAATGCAAACAGGAATATTTAGCTCATGCACGCAAAAACAGATTACTGTTTTATTCTGCCTCGATCTTGAAACACCATCAAAGGGATCACGCACCTGTAAAAATACAACTGAAAAAACCTGTCGGCAGCTTCTTGTTGTCGACACAGTAGGGCAACCCTGTAATCCGTACCCCATATATCCTCGTGGCACTTCTTTTAGCAGAGCTCCCTTAGAGGCCTGTGCATTGTTGGTAGCTGTCACGTAGGTCTTTAGCTGCGGTCTTGCCAGAAACGGCTTAGACGTGTTTTGTCCAGGCTAGCTCTTACGGAAGACAATGTATTAAAGCGCGAAGTGCAAAAGAGTGGTTGGCCGATATCTGCGCGTCCCCGAATCAGGATAGACGCGGATGAACAGGCAAGAAATATCCTACACGGAAAAGTACAAGAGACACCATGTTAGGGATTTCATGTTTTGAATACAAAAATACGAACCTAACTAATTATCGTGCTGCAGTCGCGCTAACAACATATTCCATTTCATGCAGCTGAGGCGTACACGTAGTATTATGACGCGCGTCTCCGCAGCGAATCGCAGAGGGCGCTGCCGCTCCGGCTAACGGTCTCCAGTGCCCATGAGCGATCATCCCTGGCCGCGACGTGAAGAAACCTGGCGCCATCGTTGAGTGGCACTGGCACTGACTTTGTGCCGTAGCAGTGGCAGTGCTCCTTATACTACAACTATTGTCATCTAGAGCCAAGGAGCTGCACGCCTCCAAGGACCATAGAGCTGTAGCCAGAACGGTAGTAGACTGGGATTTCTTAGTATTTCGGGCGCTTTTGACGCACAGCAATTATTTCCTGTCCTAGAGCAGAAGAACAACGTGAGGGGTGCATGACAGCAGTTGGAATGTTTGCACTGCTTGGCTTGACAGTTGTGGGGTTTAAATGGGGGAGATAAACACGTATTCCCCGTTTAAGCGCGGCTGACTCAATTCAAAACCGCGCGGACCCCACCCCGTGGTCGCGTCCGCTACCGAGCGCACGCCGACCACTACGGGCCTTGCTCTGAGGGAACAAAGGAACGACACACTGGCTGACACAAACAAGGCATTTATTGCGCTATAACAACAATAACGCCAGCTAGCAACAAAATACCTGAGGAATCGAGGAAGTCCGACTCACCAGCACGGTTACGAGCGAACGTTCGGCCGCGGTAGGGCAAAGGGAAAACTCCGATGTCGGACGGGACGAGCTGAGGGGAATACGTTTCCACACGAGGCCGCCCGCCGACGAAGAGCGAAGCTGCGAGCGAAACGTCCGGTCGCTTCCCGGTCCCAGGGAGAAGAGAGCTCGCCTTCCCCCGCGCGCGAGCGGCAAAACACGCCATCCGTGGCGCTGCTGTCGCTGCGACGCGAGCGCCCTCCCCTGTTAGCTAGAGTAACCAGAGAAGGGTGCGTTGCGGAGGAGCTAACTACAGGAAACTAGTGCGCTGAGGAAAAGCGAACGCAAGGGACGAAGGCGTCCCCACATCCCCCCAACCTTAAATAGACCCCCGCGCCTGCAAGTTACATGCTATGTTGGAGTCTCCTGGTCTTCATGCACTTGAGGCAGGTCTTGCAGCGGAGGTCACGCCGACAGAGTGCACGCAGTCTTCCGCGGTATTCCGAAGGCGGCGTGAAGGTCTCCGCTGGGACGATTCGCATGGCCCGCGGACTATGTGCCCGCAGGCCCGCGAAGAGGAGGGCCGGTTGACCACTGCAGGCCAAGATTCCGCAGCAGTCGCCAGGGCAACAGCAGCCTGAGGTGGCTGCTGTCTGGTCTCGCCATGGCTGCCCCGGATGGATCCGGCGAACAGGATACAGGCCGCTCCGTCGCAGCAGGCGGCAGCGAGACGATGTGCACAAGACAGCAAGCCGCAGTGGCTCCGCTGGATCTGAAAGATTGCCAAAACACACTCCGCATGCCTTTAACGTAGGTCACGGGAGGGGAAACGGCGTACACAAGAGCCTCGTGGCTCAATGCTCAACTCGCTAGCAAAAGGTGTCGGGCGGCCGTGCAACGCAAAGTTCGAGTGAACAAAGCCCTTTCTTGAGTTGAACGAGAATGCTCGGTTCATGCGAGGTTAAAAAAAACGGGCGGCCAGCAACGTGCGCCCCCTCTCAACACCACGGTCCGGTGGTCGTGTCACTTTTGACATGTGCAGGCAGCTCTGAAAAGCCTTAGGCCTCACTGCCATTGTGACGGTCGACGACCCCCAACAAAAGAAAGACCCGAAACGGGTTTCGTGAGCGCAGCCGCGAGGAGACATCAGCGTTGTGGGATGGTCCTACCCCACTCACTGCACGAAGCAGCTTCTGAGTGAGCGGCGCCCACCGTATCGGACGGTGTCGGAACGCCCGGTGCCGAGCTGCAATACCAGCGAGCTCGTAACGGCACCCGTGGCCCCAGGCCACCCGGCACCCGGAGCCGCGACTCCCAGAGTCGAGAAAGAGACAGCGAGAAAATATATACAGAAAAGTCGGACCACCCACGCGGCTTCCGTACTCACTTGCTTCGGGCTCGGCAACTCCGCGGGCGCTAGGCCTCGCGCTCCCTCGATGCGGGCCAAGTGGTTCTTGAAGAAACTCGAGGAAGAAAACTTCACAAAAAAGATGCTGAGCATGTCGAAAAGTTCAAACATGCTGCAACGCAATACACCTCGTACTCAAGAAAGCATGCCGCAGGTCCTAGCGATCAAAATTCACACTAGGCCTACCACTTGTCAAATCCGGACAAAGAGCGTTCCTCGAGCCGGACAGACAGTCGTCCAATGTTCCAAGAGCAGGCCCCACGTTGGGCTGCCAGATGTGGGGTTTAAATGGGGGAGATAAACACGTATTCCCCGTTTAAGCGCGGCTGACTCAGTTCAAAACCGCGCGGACCCCACCCCGTGGTCGCGTCCGCTACCGAGCGCACGCCGACCACGGCGGGCCTTGCTCTGAGGGAACAAAGGAACGACACACTGGCTGACACAAACAAGGCATTTATTGCGCTATAACAACAATAACGCCAGCTAGCAACAAAATACACTGAGGAATCGAGGAAGTCCGACTCACCAGCACGGTTACGAGCGAACGTTCGCCCGCGGTAGGGCAAAGGGAAAACTCCGATGTCGGACGGGACGAGCTGAGGGGAATACGTTTCCACACGAGGCCGCCCGCCGACGAAGAGCGAAGCTGCGAGCGAAACGTCCGGTCGCTTCCCGGTCCCAGGGAGAAGAGAGGTCGCCTTCCCCCGCGCGCGAGCGGCAAAACACGCCATCCGTGGCGCTGCTGTCGCTGCGACGCGACCGCCCTCCCCTGTTAGTTAGAGTAACCAAACAGAGAAAGGTGCGTTGGGGAGGAGCTAACTACAGGAAACTAGTGCGCTGAGGCAAAGCGAACGCAAGGGACGAAGGCGTCCCCACACAGTTTAGAAAAGCAGCGTAGGTAGCTGGTCACTGTACTTTATCTCCATAATTTGCTGCTTCTTATTCAGCCTCATTAGTTTTGTCTCTTCATGCTAATCGAACTTCAATAAGGTAAGTCACTTTGAGAAGAGAGTAATCATTTTTTCGTTTTTTGTAGTCACGCATCAAAATTACTTTTCACAACAATTCCTGATCTGTAAACGTTCGCGAAATCGATAATTTCCATGTACAGGCCTCTACAACCCTGTGCCTTTTGGTGCTCGACTGTACCATGTTCCTCAACGTATGCATGTTGCAGCTATACACGCCGAAGGCGTTAAATGAATTGGCTGTTTTTGAAGTAAGAGTGATCCAGCGTGGTGCTAATCACGAAGACGAACATTTGAAAGTTTTGTTCTGTCGACGGGCGCCGGAAACAAATTTGCCGTCGGCTTCTAACAGACGGTTTTCTCGTGCCCACATCTACAGAATACACGCCAACCTTTGCTGCACCTTCTTTTCGTTCCTCAATTTTCCTTCATTTACGCATGAGCTCTACTTGCACGGCTGAGGCTGACTGCATTCAGTTAATGCTGCGCGGTGACTTCTTCTCGCAACAGTTGCTTGATGTAGACGAAGAGTTCACGAGTTCGCTTGAGAGGAAGTTCCAAGTGGACGCCGCCGTCGGCAACTCGACGGTGGTGTACGTGAAGCGAAACAGCCCATATAAAACGCGAATCCACGCCAGCCTCATCGGTCCCAGCAGGAAGCCGTGCCAAGGTTGCCAGGAAACGGTGAGCGGGCAGGAAATAGCCATCGCCGTACCGAGTCCGGCAATGGTAAGTGGCCGGGTCATTCATTGGATAGACTCCTGACCAGTTTGACTTCTGGAAGGAGACACATTTAATTGCCCATCACTGCGGCGTATATGTGCCAAAGGATGCATGCATGAAATCAGCATTCTATTAAACGGTACTGTGGGGCTTCGAATATTTGTTGTTCTCTCAGTCTTCTAGGCAGCGGAAAAATGCTGAAGTGCAACGTTTTTCTTGTTACTGTTTTAATTTATGCGAGCAAACGAAATCCGTAATAACTTTAGATACTAAATTAATCAGAAGAACGTAAAAGAAACGAGAGCCACATGTTACGGGTGGGATTTGTTCCAATTTGCCTCCTCATGTCGCGAACGGTGCTCTACCGATTATTAATAATACTTAGATGGGAATAAGAAAAAGTATTAGAAAAAAACTGCGTTCAACCTGTTCCACTAAGTATAACGGGCTTAAAACAATATGAAGCAGAAGAGTAACAAATAATAAAAAAGAATTTCGCATAGCATAAAAGAAAATATAAATAGAAAAAGAGAAATTATTTGCACTCTTTAGCCGAAGCTATTCGAATGGCGTTTGAGGGAAGTTATTGTCTAATAATGGTGAATAATAACTGTACGAGCAATACTAATAATAACATTAGTATAATAGCACCTTAAAAGTATAATTAATAATAATAATAATAATAACATCTTTTATTGCACATAGTAAATACAGAATAAAGAAACGGGCCTGTCAAAGCCTCTAGTGGCTTGAGGGACTAGGCCCGGCAAAGTCGGCAGGCGGACGTGCAATACAAACATGAAAGATGAGCATAATATTAACACAACATATCAAAACAATAACACGAAATGAGCAGTGACCAAGGTGTAACAGTTCAGGTAAGTGACATCAACAAGAGATAAAAATAAACTGCAAGAGCCAAGGTTAACACAATAGTAATTTAACACTTCGTGCCTGATCATGAAAATTAAGACAAATAATAACCGTGTTACAGTGACTGAACCATGATTTTTAATGCTTTTTTTGATGTTGCGGAAAGCACCTCCTCTGGCAAATCATGAAAAATTTGGGGAACATAAACACAGCGCCTGGCTTCTCCATACCTTGTTGAGGAGCGCGGTACCTTAAAACGAATGGTACTACGTAGGCTTCGGGAAGCTACATGATGCACTTTGAAATTGCTGTCCCAGAAATGCCGTACCACTACAGTCTGTAGAAAGAGCGTTCGAAAGGATGGAAGACCAAGGGCTGTGAAAATGTTATCGGATACAGAAAAGGGGGCGTTATATGCTATATTTGTCAGTATGTTTCGTAATAAAGTGTCAACTCTGTTTTGCCATCTGGCTGAGCAAAAAGTAAAAATAGTAATTCCATATCGGAGAATGCTGTACACCAGAGTATGCGCAATATTTTTTTTGATGCGAAAAGGAACAATTGATTTTATATGGAAAAACAACCAGGCTGCGCTCCTTAGCTTATCGCAGACGTGTGATAGCTGGCTGTGCCAAGACATATCACTGTCGAAGAAGACTCCCAAGTATTTTACCGAATTCACATAGGTGAGCGGCACGCACCGACAGGGAAAACAGTTGTGAATATGTAGAAAAACCGGCGCATCTATAGCTGGTAGTTTTATTGGGGATCTGAAGCAAACGAGTTTTGTTTTTACCGGGTTAACTTCGAAACAGTTATTAGATAAAATAATATTAATACCAAGTATATATATATATATATATATATATATATATATATATATATATATATATATATATATATATATATATAACAAATTTAGGAGTTATAATACGCACGATGAGATGGCCGGACATCGGTATGTCCGCTACCGGTGAGCAGATGAATTTTAAAAGGAAGGAGGGAAAAAGATGGTTGAGAAGCTTAGCCACTGCTTCAGTCTCTTGCGGCATTGCGGATATTTGAGCGGAGGCTGACCTGGGCAGGTAAATTTAAGTAAATATTAAGTGTCTCTCCATTTCCCTTGACGCGGCGTAATGAGGAGTGCTATTAATGCTACATGTTCTGGCTGAGAACTGTGTAGTTGTAACCTTTGTTGCGTGACTTATTTTCTATATGGGTGACTGTTGTTTTGTGAAAGGTTTAAAGCAATGTTTGTGATATAGAAGGCTTATCCGAAGAGGGTCTCAGAGTTTGAGGTGCTTTCCGTTGGCAAATGTGTAAATTGTCTAGTGTGTGTTTTGAAAATGAGCGTGTTTTTTTACTTTATTATGAATGACAGTGATGGGGCCACCTTATATACGCAGTGCATTGAGACCTCGAGCACACTACAAGCTTGAAAGAAGGTTAACGTTTTCTTCATTCATAAGAAAGTGGACGTCAGGGATTTGAAAAATTACAGACCGTTAAGCTTACTGTCACTCATTGACGTCCACCCGGGCGCAGCCATACGGCTACAAAGGAAAGCTACACAGCTTTCTTAGAAACTTCGTAGTTAAAGAAAAAAAAAACTGCTCCGGTGAAGCGGTGGTCCCGGGTTCGAACCCCGGACCAGGACGAATTTTTCTTTAACTACGAAGTTTCTGAGAAAGCTGTGTAGCTTTCCTTTGTAGCCGTATGGCTGCGCTCGGGTGGACGTCAATGAGTAATTACTCCCTTATTACAGATCTACTCCACCTTGGGGGATTCCCCTAAACATTTGGTCAACACTGTTCCCACTTCGAGTTATTGATGAATTCGCTCTAGCCCTACCATAAGCTTGCCGTCCCGGTTAGCTCAATTGGTAGAGCGACTGCTCCGGTGAAGCGATGGTCCCGGGTTCGAACCCCGGACCAGGACGAATTTTTCTTTAACTACGAAGTTTCTGAGAAAGCTGTGTAGCTTTCCTTTGTAGCCGTATGGCTGCGCTCGGGTGGACGTCAATGAGTAATTACTCCCTTATTACAAATCTACTCCACCTTGGGGGATTCCCCTAAACATTTGGTGAACACTGTTCCCACTTCGAGTTATTGATCAATTCGCTCTCGCCCTACCATAAGCTTGCCGTCCCGGTTAGCTCAATTGGTAGAGCGACTGCTCCGGTGAAGCGGTGGTCCCGGGTTCGAACCCCTGACCAGGACGAATTTTTCTTTAACTACGAAGTTTCTGAGAAAGCTGTGTAGCTTTCCTTTGTAGCCGTATGGCTGCGCTCGGGTGGACGTCAATGAGTAATTACTTCCTTATTACAAACCTACTCCACCTTAGGGGATTCCCCTAAACATTTGGTTAAGCTTACTGTCCATTGCCTAAAAGGCATTTACTAAGGCAATCGCTAAGAGAGTCATGACAACCTTAGACTTCCTTCAACCAAAATATCATGCAGGCTTTCGTAAAAGATACTCCACAGTAGACTATATTCACGCTATCGATCAGGTGATAGAGAAATGCGAAGAATATAACCAACACCTATATATAGCGTTCTTGGATTACGAGAGAGCATTTGACTCAGTGGAAACCTCAGCTGTCATGCAGGCATTGCGGAATCAGGGTGCGGAAGAGTGTTATGTGAAAATACTGGAAGATATTCTTAACGACTGCAAAGCTACCATAGTCCTTCATAAAGTCAGAAGTTGAATACCAATAACGGAAGGTGTCAAGGATGGAGGCATGATCTCGCCCATGCTATTCACCGCCTCTTTACAGGAATAATTCCGGGGCCTGGAATGGGAACAACTGGGGATAAGAGTTAATGGAGAGCACCTAAGTAATTTTCTATTCGCTGATGACATAGCCTTGCTAAGTCACTCGGGCATGAATTGGAAAGTATGACCAATGAGTTGGACATGCAGAGCAGAACGGTGGCGCTAAAAATTAGCATGAAGAAACCAAAGTAATGTTCAAGAGTCTAGCAAGGGAACTGTAGTTCACAATTTGTAGCGAGCTGCTGGAAATAGTAAGAGAATAAGTCTACTTAGGGCAGATAGTGGCCGCTGATCCGGATCATGAGAGGGAAATAACAAGAAGAATAAGAATATGGTGGAGAGCATATGGCAGGTTCTTTCAGATCATGAATGGCAGTTTACCTATAATGCCCATGAGAAAAGTATACAACACTTGTGTCTTACCAGTACTCACCTACAGGGCAGAAACGTGGAAGTTAACAAAGAGGGTTCAGCATTCGTTAAGGACACGCAGCCAGCTATGGAAAGAAATATGATAATTATAACGTTAAGACATCGGAAGCGGGCGGAGTGGGTGAGGTAACAAACGTAGTTTAATGGCATCCTAGTCGAAACCATGCCGTTATCCTTAATAACGGAGTGGATTCCAAGAGAAGGCAAGCGTGGCAGGCGGCGGCCCAAAGTTAAGTGGGCGGATGAGATTAAGAAGTTTGCAGGGATACGGTGGCCCCAACTGGCAAAGAACAGGGTTATTTGGAGACATGGGAGAGGAATTTGCCTTGCAGTGGGCATGGTCAGGCTGATGATGATGATGATGATGTGTTCCTTTGTGCGAAACAAATTGCACAGGGCGCCACCGCTCTTGTTTGTTGTCTCCAGTGCGCTTGCGCGGTCACACCTAGGTTGAGCGCCACGTGCAGAAATGTGGCGCCATCGATGCGTGCGCACTGGCACCGGCGTCGTGTCGTAGCAGTGGAAGTGCTCCCTATACTATAATTATTATCATCTAGAGGTGTAGCCAAGGAGCTGCACGCCTCCAAGGGCTATAGAGCTTGTGCCAGAACGCTGCTAGACTGAGGTTTCTTAGTACTTTGGACGCTTTTGACGCACAGCAATCATTTGCGTTGCCTTGAGCTAACGAACTAGACGAGGGGTGCATGACAGCAATTGGAATGTTTGCATTGTTTAGCTTGGGAGTTTAGAAAATCACTGCAGTTATCTGATCACCGTACTTTATCTCCATAATTTGCTCCTTCACATTCAGCTTCGTTAGTTTTGTCTCTTCATGCTAATAATCGACATCAAATAATGTAAACAACTTTATGAAGTGAGTAATCATTTGTTCGTTTTTTTTTGCAGTCACGCATCAAATTTACTTTTCACAACGATTCTTGATCTGTAAACGTTCGGGAAATCAAGACTTTTCTGGTAGAGGCCTCTATAAGCCTGAGCCTTTCGGTGCTCGACTGTACCATGTTCCTTAACGTATGGCTGTTGCAGCTATACACCCCGAAGACGTTAAATGAATTGGCTGTTTCCGAAGTAAGAGCGATCCACCGTGGAGCTAAAGACGAAAACGAGCGTTTGAAACTTCTTTGTTCTGTTGACGGGTGTAAGGAACAAAGTTACCGTCGGCTTCTAACAGATGAATTTCTCGTTTCCACCTGTACAGAATTACGCCGACCTTCACTGCACGTAGTTTTCCTTCCTCCTTTTTTCTTCATTTATGCGTGACGTCTACTTCCACTTCCGAGGTTGACAGCGTTCAGTTCATGCTGCGCGGCGTTTTCTTTCCGCAACAGCTGCTGGATGCCGACGAAGAGGTCACGAGTTCGCTTGAGAGGCAGTTCCAAGTGGACGCCGCCGTCGGTAACTCGACAGTGGAGCACGTGAAGCGAAACAGCCCCGGCAACATGCGAATCCACGCCAGCCTCATCGACCCCAGCAGGAAGCCGTGCCAGGGTTGCCAGGAAACGGCGAGCGGGGACGAATTAGCCATCGCCATACCGAGTCCAGCAATGGTAAGTGGCCGGTTAATTCCCAATGTAGGCTCCTGCCATTTTAGAAGGCGCCTATAATACGACCAAGCTGCCCATCACTGCTGCATATATGTACCAATGTATAGATGGATGCCATGATCATTCTCTTTAAAACGGCATTGTGGAACTTCGAATATTTTGTTTTTCTTTCAGTCTTATAGGCCGCGTAAAAAAATCTGGAATCCAACGTTTCGTTTTGCTACTGCTTTAATTTAAACTCAATAAGTAATAATTTAGATACTAAACATAAGTTAGAAGAACGTAGAACACACAGCCACATGTTGCCGGTGAGATTTCTTCCAAATCGCCTTCTCATGCAACGTACGGTGGTCCACTGACTAATATTATTACTAAGGGGGGGGGGGCAAGAAAAAGAATTGGAAAAAGAATGGTGTTCCAGCCTGTCCAACTAAGTATAACGGGCTTAATACAATATGAAGTAAAAAGTTACAAATAATAAAAAGGAATTTCGCATAGCAGTAAAGGAAATAAAAATGAAAAAAGAAAACTTATTTGTAGTGCTGAAGTCGAAGCTATTGGAATGATTGTGAAGAGAGTTATTGCGTACTGAAGGAAAATAATAACTCTAGGAGATATACTTACAATAGTTTTAGTAGAATAGCACCTTAAAAATAATTATAACTAATAGATATAGTAATAACAATATAAAATGAGGAGATATATAATATTTTTTGGAGATATAGTAACTCCAGCAGGTATAAAATTAGGAGATGTAATCAGCATGATGGGAAGGCTAGCCTTCAGTATGTTCTTTACTGGTGGGCAGATAATAAATTTCAAGGAGATGGAGGGATAATGATAATTTAGATTCGTAGCTCTTGTTTCTATCTCTTGCGGCATTGGGGACATTTGAGTGGACATTGGGGACATTGAGTGGAATGCTCTATGTTTCGGCTTCGAATTGTGTGGTTGCAAGCTTTGTTGCGTCAATTAATTCTATATGGGTCGTTGTTGTTTTGAGAAATGTTTGAAGCTACGTTTGTGATATAGAAGGCTTATCTCAAGGTGGTCTAAGAGTTTGAGGTGGTTACCGTCGGTAAATGCGGAAATAGTTTTGTATGTGTTTTGAAAATGAGGATGTTTTGTTAGTTTATTGTGAATTAGTATGTTAGCGTCACGCTGTTGCCACCCAACTTCGCGCACTTTTATCGTGAAGTTCCCAGACACCCTTAGAGCGTGTGGGGGTAATGGTCTGGGGCTGAGAGATTCCCTCGACTCAGCGTGGCAAGCTCAGCAAAGACCAGCTGCGAAGTGTGAAGAGGTTTTTGGTCGTTTGGTGCACAGCTTTCGCCGGTCGCAAGCCGAAGAATGGGTCGCAGCCAAAGGTTCACAAACAAAACAAAGTTTGCAGAACTAAGAGACTTTACAGACGATTTCACGATCACTAGTACAAACACGTACAAAGTGATTACCAAAACAATGCGACTCGTGCAAATTTACACTCGAGAGAGATTAGAATACAATGTAAATATTGCCCCTAAAGTGCACTAACACAAGAGAGAGAGGCAAACAAACAAAACACAATTTGTTCACCGGGCACTGCGACAGTCCGACGACCAGAGGTCCATGACGATGCTGTCCCGCAGACTGGCGCACGCTGCCTCGTTGGTCCGTGGCTGGGCGAGTGGTGTTCTCCCGGGAGTCGAACGGGCGCGCTTCTATGAAGCTTAGACGGCGGCTCGGACTAAATTGACAGCGGTCAACGCCCTACTTATATAGGCTTGGTCCATGTCTGTTTGTTCTACGCGCCAAAGTAGGCGCGCACATACAGCAGTGTCGGTCGTGCAGTCTCCTTTTCCTTCTCGCGCCGGCCGCGCGTCCTCATTGGTCACAAGCCGGGAGTCGCTTCGTGGAACTTCTCGTAATTTCTGGCAGGGCGCCGCCGCCGACGTGCGAGTGAAGAGGAGGGGGACTACAGCAGTGTCGGTCGTGCAGTCTCCTTTTCCTTCTCGCGCCGGCCGCGCGTCCTCATTGGTCACAAGCCGGGAGTCGCTTCGTGGAACTTCTCGTAATTTCTGGCAGGGCGCCGCCGCCGACGTGCGAGTGAAGAGGAGGGGGACATGCCTTAGCACACGCAAGGCGCTTTCTGTCAACATCGCCTAGAAGCGGCTCCGACACTCTACACAAATCGACGTCGTGGCTTACTCGTTCCCTCCGGCGAGCCGTGGTGGTGGGGGAAGCCACACAAACACAAGGCTAGCCGCTCTCCAGGGGTTTCCTACTCCACCGTTTTACGACCCTCGCTGGCGAGATGCGTCCGCGCATCGCTGTTTTTGTTTGTTTGCTTCAAAAGTGGGCCAAATTTTGTGACACCTGTGTAAGCGATGCCTTTTGACTTCGACCGTACTGGGAACTTGGAAGAACGCTAACGTTATCTTAATTCATAAGAAAGGGACGTCAAGGACTTGAATAATTAAAGACCGATCAGCTTACTGCCCGTTCCCTAGAAGGTATAAAGTAAAGTAATCGCTAATAGAGTCACGACAACTTTAGACTTCAATCAACCAAAGTATCAACCAGGCTTTCGTGAAAAATACTCGACAATAGAGCTTATTGCCGTTATCAATCAGGTGATAGAGAACTGAGCAGAATATAAGAAATCCCAATATACAGCGTTCATTGATCACGAGAACGCATTTGACCCAATGGCAACCTTAGTTGTCATGCAGGCATTGCAGAATCAGGGCATTAGAGAGTGTTATGTGAAAATATTGGAAGATATCTATAATGATTGCACAGCTACCACAGTCCTTCATAATGTCAGGAATAAAATTTCAGTAAGGTAAGGTGTCTGGCAGGGAGACAATCTCGCCAATGCTATTCACCGCCTGTTTAAAGAAGGTATTCCAGGGCCTGAAAAGGGAACAATAAGGGATAAGAGTTAATGAAGAACACCTAAGTAATTCTCGATTCGTTGCTAAGTCACTGAGGACATGAACTGCAAAGCATGATCAATGATTTAAACACGCAAAGCAGAACGGTGGCGCTAAAAATTCACCTGCAGAAAACCAAAGCATTTTTCAGCAGTCTAGCAAGGGAACAGCACTTCGCAATTGGTAGCCAGGTGCTGGAAGTAGTTAGAGAATGTCTACTTAGTGCAGGTAGTGACCGCTGCTCCGGCTCTTGAGAGGGAAACAATTGGAAGAATAAGAATGGGGTGGAGCGGATATGGAAGGTTATCTCAGATCAGATCATGAATCGCAGTTTACCAATGTCCTGCAAGAGAAAAGTATGCAACAGCTGTATCTTACCGGTACTAAACTATGGGGCAGAAACGTGGAGGTTAACAAAGAGGGTTCAGCTTAAGTTAAGGGCACCGCAGGCAGCTATGGAAACAAAAATGATGGGTGTAACGTTAAGAGACTGGAAGCGGGCAGAGTGAGTAAGGGAACAATCGCGGATTAATGACATCCTAATCGGACTCAAGAGGAACAAATGGGCTTGGGCAGGCCATGTATTGCGAAGGGAAGGTAACCGATGGTAACCGAAGGGAAGAGTAGCGCACTCGACTGCAAGGCAGGGCAAGCGTAGCAGAGGGCGGCAGAAAGTGAGATGGGCGGATAATATAAAGAAATTTGCGGTGACATGCTTTCCGCAGCTGGTAAAAATCAGGGTTAATTGGAGAGACATGGGAGAAGCCTTTGCCCTGCAGTTGACGTAGTTAGGCTGCTGCTGCTGATGATGATGACGATGGTGTTGGGTATTTGTGCTTAATGGCAGTAGTTAGTAGGCTTGACAAATATGGCGTCTAAATTCGAGAATGAAAGTGAAGTAGGATAAACGTGCTATTCGCATTGGACTTCGCATCAAGTGGATAGGTAAGGATACTACTTAAATCAAGGTGGTGGAGAATTTTCATAGTTATAGTAGTCAAATTCAATTACTGGTAAAGAGGGGTTTTATTTGTGGGCAGGTTTGAACACGCACGCACCCAGACGACACACACATAAACACCCACCCACACACACACACACACACACACAAATTATGATTGCAAAGTATATATACAATAATTTTAAAGTTACGGTTCTACAATGTGTAGTGTTATTTAAGAATTTTGCTTGTTTTTTAAGCTATTTTTTTTTGGGGGGGGGAGGGAGGCTCAGTGGATGGAAAGCAAGAAGAGGACAGGATGTTGATAATGAATAAAATTGTCAGGATAGCAGAGGGGCCATGAGCCACTGTTCCCTAGATGTGCTTCAGAAGGAACTCCTGATTACCATTAGTGTCAAGGTCATGCAGAATAACATTGGCGTGCATTATTTTAGCCCGCTTTGAAAAGCTAGTCAAAGAAGCACTATGCGGCAGCTCTTCTGGCCGAACCTTTTTATGGGGGTGGTACCCGACCGGTTTAGGTGAGCCTCTATGGCGCTATAACCCATGTAGTGGTGAGGCCCCCGCTCGGCAGTTGTGGACCCTGCGGCCCGTGGTTGGTCTCCCGACTTGTCATGGAAATGCCACCTTCCATGTTGCTAATGCATGCATGGTACCCAAATGTGTGCGTAGGCTTCTAAGGAAGGGCACTTCTGACGGAGAGGCCCCTTTCTATTACGTGCCAGAGCCCTTGGGGTTAGTGCTCAATATATCAGGTGGCCCCCAGCCAGCTGCAGAAACAAGGATAAACAATTCCATTACTTTTGAGAGCATAATTGGCAGTTTAATTTAATTACATTCGCACGTCTTTCATGAAACTAATTGTTAAAGTAATTTATTTTTTTCGGAAAGTAATTTTGCCTTGTATGCCCCATGTATTGCCTCGTTTGTGGTTTTGATGTGGGAATCTTCCAAATAGCGCTCTGATTTATTTCTATTTTCGAGTGAACTTCTGTCTCTAGGCAGAAAACCGCATTCCCGAAAATAAGCACTGCAGCCATTATTCGTTTCCAATACAACGCTATGTAGGTTTTCTTCAACTTATGTTATTTCATGGCCTTGTGGTACTTGTTCGGTTAAATCGTTTAGAATCTTTAGGACTGACATATCTGCGCAAAAAGTGAACCCATCAGCGTCTGCTGTGTCCTTAACGCCTGATGCTAGCAGCGCTATTTGTTCGAAGAATAATTTTCCGTTACCTTACGTGTTTATTGTATTTCTGTATTGATCCCGGCTCCCATTTGGCGACTAATACGTATATGATCACTTTTCCGACTCTACTCCGCTTGCTCGCCTATTTGCATCTTTGCGAGCTTGATACAGCTTCCCTGCGACATTAGGCAGTAGACAATGGTTGTCTGCATGTTCCGGAGTGCCTATGTGATTTGTCCCTCACATTCAGCTTCTCCATTTAATATAGGTAGTTTGCGCTGCTCACAGAAGTCTAGCATTAACTTCCCTTTAAAATCGTTTTATACTCTCTGATCATCGATATGACCAATAATATCCCCCCACTAAAATTATATCTGCATCACCTCCAAACTGATTTTATCATAAATGAGACTCTTAACTAGAGCTTTATTTCTTTGCCTGCATTTGCCAGCGGCTCATAAATAGTCAACCCGTAACAATGTCATTTTGCGGGTATGTATTCATGATGCCCAGTCATGTTCTTTGCAATCTGACAATTTTTTCCTTGATGCTTAAGCATACCTAGCCGTCCTCGTCGCATCAATTCTTTATTGCTTTTCTCTTTATGTTGCACCTTTCCGGAAATAACCGCTGATAAACAGAGGACCTTCTAGATTCCTCAGATGTTTCGCGCATAGAGCGCACACAACTATTTTATCGTCCTTTATCTGCTGTTCCATTTCCAACCATTTTGCTCCCTTTCTACCCCTTACTTTGTTTATATAACTGATCGGTTGGCTAGACTTCCTTTTTTATAGTTTTCTTTCTTGTCCTCTGAGTGGCTACTTTGCTGGGCTCAGCCTTCATTATTACTCTTTCTTATTCGCCGCCAGCTAATCCTACTTACACAATCCCCGCCTTTCTACCCTTCCACTGAAATTAATGCCACCTCGTCAGAACCAACACCTGTTCCACGCACATCCCTGTTTATTTATTCGACTTCGAAACCTTTCTCCAGGCTTGACTTCTTTATCTCCCGATCAGCACCAACCAAATCCTTGTCAGCTTCTTCGTAGCGTCCTAGCCCCTCCGGTAATGCAGTGTGCACACCACGATCTGCTCGTACTGTGCTGTTGATTGCTATAGTTAACTCTCTTCGCTAATCTTTCAACCAATTGTGCAGTGTCAGTGGTGAGGACATCATTGAGTCCCGCTGGTACAATTACCACATTAACTGCCACATTCTGCGAAGAAGACGACTGATACTCGCCTGTCTCCATTTAACTGCTGCATTATGTAGAGTGTTTCACCACTTGACTTTACGCATTTTTTAAAAACAGGCTTTCCCCTTAGAAGAGCGCTTTTTTCGAGTTACGATTATCAGTGATGTAGTACACCACAATACAGCTTATACGTGCTATGTAGCAGGCTAGGTAACTAGTATTGAATAGTTAGTTTTTTAAGTATTATTGTTAGGCTCCTTATTTATTGAAAGGCGTGTACCCCACCGTTAGTAATATAAATATCACTATTTAGAATTTCGAAAATGCATCTCCCCTCGGCGCTGTGGCCCAACAAATTTTGGCTAATTCTCTAGTTACGTCACTGTAGAGGTTGCTTTGCCTGCAAGCTTCGCAAAAGCGCATGTATTTTGTCGCGATGCAGTCAAAACTTGGTGGGTCACAGCGCCGATGGTTAGCGCGTTTTAGAAATTCTAAAAACATGTATAGATATTCCTTACGGTGGTATACACGCCTCTCAGTAATTAAGAAGCCAAACGATCATAGTTAGAGTTGACAACTCAACACTAGTTAACCAGGATTCTAGTTAGCCCGTCTTAGTTGCATTCTAATATACTATACCGCTGACAATGGTATGCTGAAAAATCACTCTTCCAACTCAAAAAGAAAAAAATTTAAAATTATGTTACGTCTTGGGTGAAACACCTTGTATATCCTGCACACGACCTCATGTTTGAGCCACCAGCGATAAGCATCTCGGTGTTCTCTCTTCCTCCCTGCTAACTTCAGGTTTCTGCCTCCTGGTGTCACTGAGGCACTTTCTTTCTGTCCATCTGTTGGCTCTGACTTCGATCTCCTTTTTAGGTGTTTACTGGTTCCCTTCCTCTCCATAGCCTCCAGACTTCCTAGCTGCCACCTGTGAATACCTGTCCCTCTCCAAGCCAGCTTGGCCTACGCTGCGTTCGCTGCCCACGCAAATGCAGGCCGCATCCACGAGGCTGGCGCGGGAATTTCCGCCATGGCTGTTTCAGATGGCAGTGTCCGCCATTTTTTCTTCCATTTCTACACCTAGCGTTCTTTGTAGGGTGTTGACAGGTGCAGATAATGTGCAGTTTTCTTCGTCAACTCTGTCGGGGGTGTGTACTTAATATGCAACAGTTGCTCATAAACTCCCCAGAAAGAAGGTCCACGGATGAAAGGTCTGCCGTGAAAGCGCCCTCTGAGAAAAGAATCTCCCTAGATTTACAAAGCATTACACAGAAAAGAGAATTACAAATGCTTACCGACACTTTTTTTCGTGCCTGCAAGGTTGGAACCTGGACACTGCACGTGACGAGTCCCAGCCCGGCCCCAGTGAAGGTCAACGTCGGGGTGGAGACCGAACCAAGAACAATAGACGACGAGCCGTTACAAATCGACGTCAAGGTGCTAGGATCTATATTTAACACGTACGAAGTGGAGTTCTGGGTCAAGGTCAGGAAGGGCTGGAAGCCGGTTCTGGACGCCGTGGTCATCGCCGTAGTTCACCGGCCGACGAACGATCAACACGCGATAAAAATCCGCCTTAAGGACGACGGAGTAGGTAAGAGCTATTGCTAGTATAGTAAGAAACATTAGGCCCTCTTACACTGCGTAACGCTATCAACGGCTAAAAAGCTGGACTCACAATTGCTGTGCTCGGAATATGTCCTGCGTCTTTTTGTCTCCCTTCTTTGTGGTGAGCCACACAAGAAAGTTGAACTGATTACCGAATACCTGAACTTTCCCTATATGTAAACTTGAAGGGAGTATTATCCTAGCGAAATATAAAAAAAGCGATAAAGAAGCAATGCGAGACTATCGAATTTCTTCTTCTCATGTCAAAGGTTTCTCTTAAATATCTAGCAACTGATTCTGGAAAGCCTGAGTTACATTTTGTGGTTTATTGAGACAACCAAAGTAACTGAAGATTCTGATCCACCAAAAAACACCGTTGCGTCTGTTACGTGGATGTTTCCTGTGTTGGTGCCTTCCTGCCTTTCTTCCTACCTTTCTTTCCTTTTTGCTCTATCTCATTATTTCCTTCCTGCTTTCTCTCTCTTTGTACCTTCCACAATCTCACTTTCTTTCCATCGTTCTTTCTTTCACTGTCGTGCTTCCACCGATCCTAGTTCCTTCCGCTGTCTCGCTTTTTTCGATCCTTCTTCCTTCCGCTCTCTCGCTTTCTTACCGTCCTTCTTCCTTCTGCTCTCTCGCTTTATCTCCATCCTTCCCCCTTCCTCTCTCTCTTTTTCTTTCCATCCTTCTTCCTACCGCTACTACGCTTTCTTCAAATCCTTCATCGTGTGCTTTTCCTGAACCTTTTCCCAGACCCCGACTATATCGAAAATGACGGCATATACAGAGGCTACTTCTGCCAGCTCGTAGGCAAAGGACGATACACCTTCACGGTGGAGGTCTCAAGCCAGAAAACGACACGTGAGAAGTACCTCTTGAGGCGCTCGGGTACCTTACTCAGCACGTCAGCCCTTGTTGCTACTACGGGTGAGTTTCCATGTACTCGGCACATTTATCCGTCGAGGCACTCACGTAAACTCAACTTGTGCTAGTCAGTCAACTGCAGCGCTAGGTGCAATCACGCGGGCTTCCCCCCAAGCTATGAAGAAGTACCTTCATCCGAGCACAATGCAATTCCGCGCGAACGCTGACATTCCTGATGCTCGAATGCAGAGGAGCAGTTGAAATTAAGACTCCAAAGGTGGAGTAATGTAACGTCGTTTTTCTTTTGTATATATTGAATCTGTAGAAGGTCAATGTAAAGGTCGCCGAGGAGAGGACCGCGGTCACGTTTATTTGAAAGCTGGCGGAGAGATGACAGCGGCAGAGCAGCGGCGGCAGCGTCCGCCTGAGGCCGAGGTCCAGAGCTTTCTCTACACGCGTGCTCGTCCAGTAGGCGACCGCGGTCACGTTTATCTGAAGGCTGACGGAGAGATGACAGCGGCAGAGCAGCGGCGGCAGCGTCCGACCGAGGCCGAGGTCCAGAGCGTTCTAACTAGCGTGGCAAGTTGCCCTCCTCTACGACTTCGCCCATATAAACCATGTGTCACATTGGAGCTTAAAGTTAATATTTGGTTAGATTCCTGCATACAGATGCGTGCCTGCAACATCCGTCACTAGGCGACATGCCCCGACTTGTGCATGAAAGAGAGTTTCAGCCGATTTTGTGCTTAACGTGAAAAACGACGTCGCTGAAATAATTCCTCCCGACATTTATGTAGATTGAAAAGGTACAGGTATCTCGCAGTGGGTTACTGGGCGCCGATGTAGTCTCTTGGCAGGGGTTCTCAATCCTTGAACACACCTTTTCTGGCCGACTGTACCAACTATTGAGCGGGTTTTATGCATCGCCACGCAGGGCGAGCGATGCGCGCTATCGGCGACAGTGGCGAATGGAAATTCAGGATGGAATCGAATGCAGAGGGAATGTAGTGTCCCCGAGGGCTCGAAAGTCGGTGTAACCGCCTTGCAGAGGTCTCTTCCAAACTAAAACAAAGATAAAAAAAAATAGATTGCGAGACTCTATACGGAATCGTATTCGCGTGTTGGTAGGGGTAGTGTGCCGTGGCCCCTCCTTCCCTGTCCCTGTAGCAGTACTTTAAGTTGAAATGCAACATTTTGACGCCCATATTGTGTTCACGTGGGCAGCAATACCCAGTGCAGATTCTAGCGGCGTGGATATGTACATTAAAATAACTGAAAGTGGGCAAAGTCCGATATATTTATCGTGCGTTTTCGATTTTGTGCGTCACACGTGCGCAGGAGTCTATAAGCATTAAGATGGAAAATGTTGATAAGCTTATTTCTGGAAAAGAAGCCTTTAGTGGAGTGTGTATTGGTTGGTTATAAACAATTCCGAGAGCCCGCTTTTCAAGGACAGCTCATTTTTTTTAGACTGGTATATGCAGCGGCGCCCGAAACTAATGGGCAGTAGTTTAAATGTTTGGGAAACAATGCGTCATAAAGCAATTTTTACTTTCTTTCAGGAGACAACTTCTTAAACGAGTCAAAAATCCGATGGCTTTCGCTGCTTTTAAAGCTACATTGGTTATGTGGTCATCCCACAACCTATTTTTGGTGAATATTACGCCAAGTGACCAAATGACCTTAATATTTCAATCTCTTCATAGTTAAAAAATCGGCGAAGGAGATCACTGCACATTCTGTGTTTTCGGTGAAAAAGTATTGGTTTAGGTTTTACGGCATTTACGTAGAGAAGACTTTTACCACACCATATTTTTATTTTCTCCGAGAGCATATTCGCATTCCTTGTTAACGCGATTAGTATCGCCAGATAAAAACAAACTGGAATCGCCAGTGTTAACTATGAACCTTTCACTTGTATCCACACTTATTATATCTTTAATATATAGATGAATTAGCAACAGTCGCTGGATATTCCCTTGGGGAATCCCGCAGGAGGCTGTTCTAGGAATTGATTTTCTATTCATTTATTTAGACGCACTGTTTTCTGAGTGCTAAATAAGAAATAATTAAAAGTCGTGGTTTTCGCCTTATTCCTTGATATTAAAGCTTTTGAAACAGGCTGCTATGATTTGTGCAGTTAAAAGATTTCCTTACCTCAGAAAAGTTCCTAAACAAGTTTTCTATTTTCACTTTTCTTTAATATATATTCATTCTGGTGTAGAAGAGCAAGTTCTGATGAACGGCCTTCTTGAAGCCATATTGTCAGTCGGCGATTATACCGCGTTTATTGCAAAAGTTCCCAGCTCGTTTGAGAATCAGTTTCTCTAGCACAAGACAGGCAAACTACTGATTGATCTACAGTTCCCAAAATTGTTTTTATCTCATTTCTTTTATAAGACTGCTACTCTAGCAACCTGCATTTTCAAAGGGAAAGTGGTGGTCTCGGTAGATAACATATGTGTTCTAATGGCGCATTAATAATGTCGATGACACGATTGACTGGGCGAATGTGGATATTAACTGCATCACAGGGGGTACTGTTCTTCAGGTCTCTAAGCGTTTACATAATTTCATGGCCAGAGACAGGGTCTGCAAACAAGGACGAAAGGCATCTATCAATGGCTAGATGAGATGAATGTGATGAGAAATTGGAAGGGGAGGTATAAACTCGTTAAATTCTTTTGCGAGGTGACTACCAGAATATTCTATCACACGGTTAGTTGTCTTACTGGGGCTTCTAACCGGCGAAATGCTGGAGTTGAGTGACCGCAGCTCACGCCAGAGATTAAGAGGGCAATTTGATGGCGTCTGAAAAAGAGTTTCAGAATGTATGTCCTTCGCCTGTCGTATATCGGAATTCAGTTTATTCCTGTACTTCTTAAAGCCCTCAAAACAAGGCTCTCTTAGGTGTGAATAAATACCTGAATAATTTGTGATTTTTTTATACGCGTGTGCAATTCACGCGATATCCACGGCTCGCTTCTGGTATCAGGCGCCCTCTTTAACATTGGATTAAAATGATTGTTATCAATATGAATGAACTTGCCGAGCAAAAACTCATAACTGCTCTGCGAACAACTTTATTTATAACCAGTTAATATCCTGCACATTTGAACCGAATCTTTCTAGAGCACCTGCTGTTAGATATTGGACTATAATAAGGCAGTAATTACTCATTCCCGTCCACCCGAGCGCAGCCATACACTTTTAAGGAAAACCCCGCCGTGGTGGCTCAGTGGTTACGGCGCTCGGCTGCTGACCCGAAAGACGTGGGTTCGATCCCGGCTGCGGCGGCCGAATTTCGATGAAGGCGAAATTCTAGAAGCCCGTGTGCTGTGCGATGTCAGTGCACGTTAAAGAACCCCAGATGGTCGAAATTTCCGGAGCCCTGTACTACGGCGTCTCTCATAGCCTGAGTTGCTTCGGGACGTTAAAACCCCAATAAACCAAACCAAAAAAACTTTTGAGGAAAAGTCAGAGAATTCCTTAAGTAACTACTAAGCAATTACTTGTCACACAGATCGCTACCTTCATAGTAGCCGGAAGTAGTAAAAGCCAAATTAGTGAAAGTTACTACCTCAATAAACTAGAGAAGAGCACTGCAATCGCAAACAAAATGCTAGGGGTATTTACTAAGAAAATGCTTAGCAACATTTCGCAGATGCTGCTAGCGTTCTCACCCGGTGCGCTGCATGGCTTGCTAAATTTATGCATGATGCAAAAATAAATGAAGCTGCAAGATCAATTTCGTCAATTTCCGATCACGCCCATAGCTGCCAGTGCCTTCTGGCCGTAAGTCACACGCTAGGGCTTAGACAAATAGCGCATTACATGTACAAATTATGCGAGGTGATTGCATAAAAGAGCCTTACAGGGCACACACAAGGGTCCAGAATGCAAGAAAAACACGAACAAGAAATGGTTACGGATGCGAGACACATAAGTGCACAGTAACTCTTTCTCCGTCTGATCCATTCCATAGTTCAGGCTCTCATTTACGGGCTTGTGGCTTTATAGAAACAGGTTAGCATACCTTGCTGCACGCCCCTGCAGAAATGTTAAGTTACAAAACCAATTTGTTCACACAACAGTCAGTGTCAGTTATGTTCTCTCACTGTATTTTAATGTGCAGTTATGGTATGTGGGGTTTAACGTGCCAAAGCTACTCAGGCTGTGAGGGACGCCGTAGTGAAGGGCTCCGGAAATTTAGACCACCTGGGATTCTTTAACGTGCTCTGACATCGCATAGTAGACGGGCCTCTAGACTTTCGCCTCCATTCAAATTCGACCACTGCGGCCGGGTTCGAACCCGCCTCTTTCGGGCCAGCAGCCGAGCACCGTAAGCACTGAGCGGCGATTTTAGGGTTCATGCAACGGTTACTAACCAGGTGCTAACTAGCGACCGCAGTTAGTAAGAAGAAAGCAAGGACTACTTTTACTGACTATACCGTGAGAGGTAGGCAAGTAGTTTGTAAAAAATAGCAAAATGACATAGGAGTCAGCAACTGCTGTATTTTCTACCTTTTACTGCCTTATTTAAGAGTGTACGGCTACAAAGGAAAGCTTTACAGCTTTCTCGCAAACTTCTAGTTAAAGAAAAATTCGTCCTGGTCTGGGGTTCGAACCCCACTTACTACGAACTTTGGATACAACGAACCAATGCCGAGTGACGATCAAGTTCGTTATAAGTGGGCTCAACTGTACGAGGGGGTACCCAAAAGAAACCGGACTAAATTTTTTTGTCGGCAAAGCTTCTGTGGTACCGCGTTTTGCCACTAGGAGCGCATAGAACGAACATTTCTGAGTCAGTAAGCCGATGCCGTCGTTGAAGGAGGTCAGACTAGTTTAGGCAGAGTTTTAGAGTGACGGATGTTTTGTGTGAGTGTCGTTTTTGCAATGGCTGATTTTCGTGAACAACGTGCGCCGGTGAAATTCTTATCTTTGCTCGGAGAAAGTTGAATGGAAGCTCTTGAAATATTAAGAAAGACGTACAAGGACGATGCTATGGGGACAACTCAAGTGTTCCTGAATTGCATCCTGAATCAAAGAAACAATCATGTCAATGGAAAACTTCAAATTCACCTCGCCTCAAGAAAGCTCGTCAGGTGAAATCAAACCTCAAAACAATGCTGATTTGTTTTTTCGACGTGACAGGAGTCGTCCATTGCGAATTTGTTTCGCAGGGCCAGACAGTTAGCCAGGCGTTCTACTTCCATGTTTTGAAAAGATTGGGCAACAGTGTGCGGTGGAAGCGGCCAGATTTGTGGTGGTCGGATGACTGGTTTTTCAATCATGGCAATGCCCCTGCTCACACAGCCCTGTCTCTACGACAATTTTGCTCCAAAAATGGCATGACCTCTATTCCTCAGCCCTCATACTCTCCCGACCTTGCCCCGTGCTACTTTCTATGTTTCCTAGAATGAAAAAATAGGTGAATGGAAAGCGTTTCGCTGATGTTGCTGAGGGGAAGAAAAAAACGACGGAGGCACTGTCAAGCATCACAAAAAAAGAATTTAAACAATGTTTTCAAAAATGGAATGAAAGATTCGACAAGCGTATCATTGCAAGTTGGGAATACTTTGAAGGAGATTGAAGGTCTGTGCTTAAAATGTGAACAAATAAGTTCAAACAAAAATAAGTCCGGTTTCTTTTGGGTACCCCCTCGTATGTCAAAAAAATAAATCACCTACAGAGCTGCGCTCGTGTTTGCAATTAGGAAGTAACCTAATCACCTTCATAAGTTTTTTTAATGGCCTTGCGAACTAACTGGTCGTCTGAATTCCTTCCCTTTTTCTTCTTATGCCCCTTCACCGGCTGTTACTCCCGCAGAAACAGACCTGAAACCGAGCCTCGAACCGGTGACCGCGTACCCGATATCGTGGTTCAAGATTATCGACAGCACCCACGACGACACCACCGGCCCAGCCCGTGAGCCAGTGGACAATTTTCAGAGGGTGGTGTCCGGAGAGCCTTTCATTGTCAAGGAAGATATTCTGGAAGAGCAAATCCCTCCAGCATCCATGCGGGACTTCACCGCGAAAGTACTGGAGCCGAGAAAGGACAGAACTCTCCTGGCGAACGTAACGTGGACATGGCCAGGAGCTCATCTCACGTCGTGTGGAAACGGTACGAACTTTAAAAAGCAACGTGTATTGTGGGGCTCGCACGCACTTAATCCACTTATTAAGTATAGTATTCCTGTATGAAAAACTGGGCAAATTGGAATCGAATTATGGGAGAGTCTCATCGAAAGCGTAACGTCGGCAGATGAGAGAGGAGGGGTGCATTTTAAAGATTTTTTCTATTGTTGTGACGCTATTCGCGCTAAGTTGCCGTTGCGTTCTTGAATGCCCTATAAAAATCGGCTTTCTTCCCACGCGTTCTGCTATAATGTTGAAGTTTGATATCCACCGAAAAACACGTCCGCTAAATACAATTGTATTCTTTTAGATAACTATAACGCCACATTTTACGGAAATGAGGCTCATATACACACGCTGCTTTATCCACTGTATTGCCATCCACTATCGCCACACTACTGCTGTCCAGTTCTGCTGTGGAAAACTATAGGAACATTTGAAGGAGCTGTTGTAACGGTTGGGTGCTTTCGGCCTCGTTGGAGAGCCGTCTTATATATCCCTTCCCACTTTAAGTCAAATATAACATTGAATCAGAAATTTCGCGCGTAGTTTACCAAAAAAAAAGACAAGTTCCTATTGTATTAGCCAGCAGCCACACCAAAAGATGCGCATATGTCTGTTGTGACGGGATGCCGGAACTGACTTACGATGTACTGCGCCATGTGTTTTCGGCAGCATTACGAAGAAAGCAACTGGCCCCGACACCTGCGCAGCGTTACTGCGGGTGTTTATTATTATTTGTGCTTTATTTCGCAGAAAGAGTGTACTCGAATCCTGTCTTGAGAAAAAAGCAATACAAATGTCCCGACATAACGAAAGTATGACCGGGAAATTTGAATTTTTTTTACATACTTGTTGCAAAGTCAATAAATTGAATTGGAATGACCCTTAGATCATGAGGGACGTGGTGCGGAAAACCGATAGTACAGTCGAAAGAATTACTACTTCGCAACTATTTGCTCTCCATCATAACGGACGTATCTTTGGAAAAGGTGCTAGTTTAAACGAGCAGGGAATTGAGGATCATTTTGTGGTTCTGAGATGCGGTTGTTTTAACATGCAACAATTCTTAGGTGATCTGATCACTTCAAAAAGGTGACGAAATACAGCTTTAGATGTCCGGCACGCTATCAAGCACAGTATTTTTCATCAACATAAGTATGTAAATGACGTGAGGACAACTGTTTGCGAAAACGTTCGCTCGCCTATTGACCCACCACGACTGCTTCATGTCAGATGGCAGGCAGACGCTCGTGGTATCCTGAACAAGAATGACCTCTTTTAAAATTTCATCGTGAAATATACACAGCCAGAACACACACATGACTTCTGTGAAAACTTGGCGAGAGAAACGAAAGCATAGCGCTGATCTCAGTACATATCAGTGGCATAGCTTGTGATGACGTCACACTGGATGGTGTCCTGTTTCCCCTCAACGACGTTGCTTTTTCGCAGCTTCCGCCGTGGATATTCGAGTCGGAAAAGAATTCCATGACCTAAAGTACGACTTCGAAAACCAGGTTAAGATCACAGAAGCCGACATCGTCGAAGGCAACCTGGATCCGTTGCCTCCTGGTGGCCGGCATGTTGTCACTTTATCACTTCCCGCCAGCTTCTCCTCGTTTGAGGAAGATGGCACCTGGATATGGGACGCTTGCATGGCAGCTCGAGTAGCTAACAGTTATGGGCGGAAGTCCGATGTTTCGAACGTTGTTTCAGTGTTTTACGCCCCTTGGGCTTTTCCCACAATAGTGACCACCACCACGAAAACAACAACGACAAGGGCCCCGACCGAAAAGGTCACGACAACACAAGGGCCAACACAAGCTATGGATGCACCAAAGGAAAGCAGTGACGATTCGCCTTTCAGTGCGTCACCCTTGTTCTGGGTTGCACTGTTCTGCATCGCAGCGCTGATCATCATTGTCATCGTGCTTGCGGTATCCTTGATGCTAAACCTCAAGGAGGAGGGCCAGTCAAACCGCACGGAAGGAGAGCGGACAAACTTTACTTCATAAAACTTAACAAAAATAAAAATTGGTTCTAGCATCGTGTTAGTGATCATAAATGTCCAGGAGCCCTCCGGCCTCCGCCTCATTCCTCGCCTTGGTGACCACTTTGCGCTTGTTTATCACGTCCGTAGCAAGCAGAGCGTCTCCCAGAAAGACCGAGATGAGGTCAGGACGGACCCCACGGTGGGTGGTTCCGGACATGCCCACAGATAATGTTAGAGGTCGGCCGCTGGGGCCTGAAAGGCAGAACACTGAGGTGGATATCAGGCTGGGTGCATGCGGCTAACTATTGCAGACAAGGCGTACGAGTTCATCCGGCGGTGCCTCCAGACTGCGCTCTCACGTGTGTAGAGAGGGTGGTGTGGCACTGGATTAAGGCGCCTACTCTGTTGTTGTTGTTGTTGCGACTGAGAGAAGGATGAAAAGGGAAGTGCACGGGCCTGCCGACTGGCTCAAGCTGAGCCCCACCACTGCCACGTGCAAATAGAGGCGAATTCAAAGGTAAGAGGAAAGAGAAAAGAAAAGACGCGCGTCGCAACAGCGGCGTCCGCCGAAGCGAACTCTGGCTGAAAAAAAGACAAGCTCCTACTCTCGCGTTGGTAGGTAGTTTAAGAATAGGTGGCTCGAAGCTTTGGTGTTTGGTTCGGTTTTGAGGAAAGGAAAAGACACAGTAACTGTCTCACATATCTAGGTGGACACCCGGAACCGCTCCGTAAGGGAAGGCATAAGGGAGGGAGTGAAAGAAGACAGGAAGAAGAGGTGCCGTATTGGAGGTCTCCGCGCACTGACATCGCACAGCACACGTGCGCATGTTGAGTTTCGCCTCCATCGAAGCGCTGCCGCCGTGGTCGGGTTCATTCCCGGGTACTCCGGCTTAGTAGACCAGCAGGGTGTGTTGTTGGGCAGGTTTCACATTCTGAACATTGTAGCGCTGGCAGACGAGTTGTTAGTTCAGCGCCCTGTGTGTCCCGTCCTTCCTTCGTCCGTCGTCTGCCAGCACTACAATGTTCAGCAGATGACCGCCTTAACCACTGAGCCACCTTGAAGGGCAAGTTTTGAGGGCCCCGAGAAGTTTCGGGCGTTGAAGTGCGCATGCGCAATACGGCAGACCGCCTTGCGTCTTGAGTTAACTTCAGCGGGGAACGCTACTTTGCTGAAATAGCGTGGGCCTAAACGCCGTTTACCTTCAGGCAACATGGCGGCGGCAGTCCAAGCTGGGTGTATCGCTTCGCCACCGATTGGGCGCTCCCGCTACACATGTGTGTCGCTTTCACGGCAGTCGAAATGCGAATAAAGCTTTCGCTTTCTGTGAACATGTCTGCACCACGCAATTTTAGCCATAAAACAAACCAAATTTTCAGATTGCTTCATTGCTTCTAAACATGCTAGGCTTAGCGAGTACACTTCGTCCGATGGGAGTTTGCTTTCAAGTAGCACGTCGCGGTGGTGCCTATCTGCAATAGTAATGTTGGTTCAAACCAAGTATGTAAACTGGCGACGGTTCTAGTAACGCTAGTTAAACAACCCCTCTCCACTAGAAAATTGGAGAATAATTCCCTTAGGGCGCGGTTGAGGTGTCCACCGAGATATGTGAGACAGATACTGCGCCATTTCTTTCCCTCAAAAACCAGTTATGAAAAGGAATTGGTGCAGTACCTATCTCACGTCTTGGTGGACCCCCGAACCGCACCGTAAAGGAAGGGATAAGGGAGGGAGTGCAAGAACACAGGAAGAAACAGGCCCCATAGTGGAGGGCTCCGGAATAATTTCCACCACCCGGGGATCTTTAACGTACACTGACAACGCACAGCACAAGGGCGCCTTTTGCATTTCGCATCCATCGAAACATGGCCGCCGAAGCCGGTATCGAGACCGGGAACTTTGACTCTAGCCGAGCGCCCTATCCACTGAGCCACCTCGGCATGTTAACAAGTTTGATGCAGAAAGGGGCCACGAAGAATTAGCATTCCGTTAACTCGGTCCTTTACTATTTATGGAGTAAATTTTATTCGCGCGGACGTCAAAGAACTGAAAAACAAATTACAATTGCGACATTTACCATTCGTTCGTACGCCCGAGATGGCGCTACACGTGGCAAGCAATGAAAAAATGTCTAAAGCGGCAGCTGTTGGTAGCGTTTGTTTCGTTTATTTTATGCGAACTTTGTGCTGCAGAAGAGTAGCCGCATATATGAAACAAAAACATCTTCACTTGTTTATTTTTATTTTGCTTATATCTCTTGGTCGCAATGGTGCAGCAGTATAAGATGCGAGGCCCATCACAACTGAGCAGAGAAAATCCCCATTTGAAAACCCCATGATGCACGCGCGTTCGTATTGTTGGAGCCCCGTATTTCTTTGAGGCCCCCCAAGCTTTGGGGACCCTATTTTAAAGCTTTCTAGCAGGTCATGCCCGCATGGTAGTCGTTCATGCAGTCGTCGTCGCTGCCAGTGGTTTCGGGAGAGGGTTCCATCGCCGCTAGGAGCTAGATTTACCGACCGGGCTCATGAACGTGCACAATACCGAACATACCCTCGTGGCCAGGTTCAGACGACGCAGTCATTGAGTGTTGCAGAACAATTGAGTGTTCAAGCACCCGTGTGGGCTTCTGTGGTATGTTGCCACGGAAAAAGCGTGTGCATGTGGTCTGTGAATCGGTGCTAGTGGTCGGTTTGGCGGTCTGCATGGTGGACAGGCAGGGTGGACAGACTCATTCTACTTACCCTGGATGGATGGAAAACTTTATTGCGCAAGCGAGTTGGGACTGTACAAGGTCCCAGGGCCACCGCCCAGCCCTCACATTACGCGCATGTAGGCCACGTAGGTCAATGCACTTGCACTCTGGGTCACACAGCGAAGTTGCGTGTCCGGGTCCTGTGACGAAAGGACGGCCTCCCAGTCCTCCCATTTTCCGATGGCGGGTTGTCCCTGTGGGGGAGGATCAGCAGGACAGCCGAAGAGGATGTGGTCCAGGGTGGCGTGCGATTCTCCGCAGAGAGTGCACTGAGCTGAGTTGTAGTAAGGGTTCGGGTCTGGAGTCGCCTTCAGAGAATATGTTGGGAGTGGGATAGGCGGGGCTGGAGAGGGGAGTAGAGTCGACGGCCAAGGCTTGCTTGTTGAGTCAGTTCTGAGAACGTGTGTGCCCGATCGCTCGAGAAATTCCGGCTGGGGTCGCCATTTGCCCGGCAAATAAGTCCTCGGGCTATATTATTGGCGGCCTTTTTTCTAAGACTGCCACAGTGAGCCTGCACCCACACGAGCCCAATACGGCTATCGGAATTTAGGGTGCATATTCCCAATATCTGCCGCGCGGGGGAGGGACGCGTCCGTGGGCGAAGTTAAGAATGGCGGTGTTGGAATCGCTAACTATATAAGCCGCATTCAGTTAAGCAATGGCTATTGCTATAGCCGCTTCCTCTGCTTCTTCCGGGGAAATAGGGGGGGGGGGGGGCTATGAAATGAGTAAGTGGGGGGGGGGGGGAGGCAGCTGGATTGTAAGCCACCGGTACTGAGCGGTCTGGACCACACGCAGCGTCCACCAAGCGCACATCCTCTGAAGTATTCTTTATGGAGAGTTTTGGCTCGCCTGACTCGACGGGATTGATGGCACTCAGGGTGGACATTCTTAGGAAGGAGTATGAGGATAAGCTCGGCGTGTATGGCGCGAGGTAGAGAGATTAAGTCTGCAGCGTGTGGGGGTATGCGAAATCCCAGAGAATCCAGTAAACGAGGTCTGTTAGAAAAGTATCCGACCTTATTTTTTTTTTGCGAACACCTGATGGATATGAAACAAGCGCGCTTGCACCAGCAGACCTTGAAACGTCGTGCGCATGCACGAATTTTTTCCCGCCTGCCGATAGCGTCAGTCGCTGGGAGGCAGCGTTTGAGTGAGGTAGTGCGCAGTGCTCTCGTCGGTTTTTTAGTGCAAGAAAAATGGCGGTGCGAGAGGAGCAGCGCTAATGCATCAAATTTTGCCTGAAACGGGGCGACAGCCAAGTGGAAAACATTCGAAATATTTAGATGGTTTTCGGTGATGATGCTTAGAGTAGCACAGAAATTAAGCAATAGTACAACTGGTTTAAAGATGGCCGCACATCGGTGGAGAGCGAGCCACGCTCCGGTCGGCCATCAACATGCCGAAATGGCCAGGTCATTGCCGAAGTGAACGCTCTAGTGATGCGGGACCGTCGTGTGACTATCCGAGAAATTGCGGAAGAGGTGTACATCAGTAGTTTTTCTGTACATTCCATTATCACCGAAGATTTGGCCATGAAGAGAGTTGCGGCGAAATTCGCGCCGAAGCTGCACACGGTGGAGCAAAAGCAGCTTCGTGTTGAAGTCTCACAGGACACGTAGGATTCCACAAACAGTGACCACGACTTCATCAACACCATAATCACTGGTGACGAATCTTGGGTGTACGGGTACGACCCGGAAACCAAATTCCAGTCGTCACAGTAGAAGCATTCCACGTCCCCAAGACTAAAGAAGGCCTGCCAAATGCTCAGCAACGTCAAAGTGATGCTGACTGCTTTCTTGGACTCTCGCTGTGTGCCACACCACGAGTATGCACGCCCCAGGGTCAAACAATGACTAAAGAGTACAACAGGGATGTCCTCCGTCGCCTACGTGATGCTGTGCGGCGCAAGAGACCGGAGTTGTGGTCAACAGGAAATTGGCGCATCCATCACGACAATGCTCCTGAACATTCTTCCCACTTGAGTAAGACTTTTTTGGCGAAAAACCAGACCCCTGTAGTTCAACAGGTTTCCTACTCTCTTGATATTGCCCCCTGCGACTTCTGGTTGTTTCCCAAAATCAAGAGGTCATTGAAAGGAGCGCGATTTCAAACAAGAAAGGACATTATGGCTGCAACGACAGCTGAGCTAAACTCCATTCCGAAAAAGGCCTTTTCGGAATACTTCCAACAGTGGCAGCACATCTGAGAGAAGTGTGTTGAGTCCCAAGGAGACTACTTTGAAGGTAATTAGGTTTCCAACGCTCCAGTTATGCCATTTTGTTTTCTTCGGCCAAAGGTCGGATACTTTTCTAACAGACCTCGTATACCGCGCCGTTTCCGTGTCAGCCTCACGAAGGTGCTGTGTGTGGTGATGTGCATCGATAAGTTCTTGTATCGTGTTCTGTATTTATACTTTTAAGAGCATGTCCGTGCTAGTGCTCTTTGGTAGGTTGAGCGCTGCTTTGGTAGCCATGCAGATTAGAGCACTGATCTTATCTTTATCGGCATAGGAGAGGCTTAGGTAAGGAGGGGCGCAAATAATGCGACTAAGCACAAAGGCATGCAGCACCTTGAGATTGTCTGCTATTTCTAGACCGGTTCGTGAACGGGAAACCCTGCTAAGAAGATGGATACGGAGTAAATGGACTGTTTTAGTGCTTTCAGGGAAAGGCTGTTTTTGCACGTGTCCAGTATATGCAGGCCAAGAATGCGGAGGGTAGGTGTTTGCGGTATGGGAGTGTCATGCAGGTAAATCGTGATTGGGGCGGTAGGTACGCGTCGTGGGTGGATTATGAGGAGTGGCGACTTTGTGAGGAAACATTAAAGCCCAATGCTTGCCGCGTGAATAGCTATAGTTGTGGCTGCTTCCTGAACGGTCGATTCTATGTCGCCATCCGAGACGTATGTGGTCCAAACCGTTATATCATCCGCGTAAAGTGCGTGTCCTAACTGGGGGATTCGGCTGAGAGCCTTGGCCAGGGGGACGAGAGTGAGGTTGAGGAGGAAGGGAAATAACACTGCCTCTTGCGGGGTACCAATGTTACCAAGGGTGAAGGAGAGGGTCTGTATATCATCTGTATGCATTACGCGGTGCGACAGTTTAACGAGGCCCGGTTATAGTTGTAGGTCTTAGGCACCAACTGCAGCTCTTGGATGCCCTGCAGGATGCCGCTGTGCGTAACTTTGTCAAATGATTTGGTGAGGCCGTCTGCCAGGATTGCTCTGCAGTGATGTAACATGTCATTGAGGATAGCGTGTGAAATCTGTAGCAGGGCGTCCTGTGCCGAGAGATGGGCTTCGAAATCCAACGATAGTATAGGGATATATTATATGGGATTCCTTTTTTTGCGTAAGACTGGTGATGAGGATGACATGCTCAGTTTGCCCAGGCAGGAAGTTAACGAAATAGGACGAAGATTTTGGGCTTTAAGTTATTTGGTTTAGGAATAGAAATTATTTTCTCGTGCTTCCATTCAGCAGGTAGCGTCCTCATTTCCCAGCACTCATTGAAGTAGTCGGTGAGGAGGAAAACTAAGCGGTCATCAAGATTTCTGAGCATGGCATTCGCAGTCTGCAGCACGTGCTCACAGTCTTGAGGGGTAAAGCTTAACTGCCGCTTCCAGACATCGGTAGTATAAATAAATATTTCTCTCTCTCTCTCTCTCGGTATTCAAATTGCCGCGGTTACGACATCGTAACCGCGGCAATCTGACAGTCATGACAGCAGCCACCACTGAAAGAGAAAAACCAGCTTTCTGTAACCTGTCAACCTGCATGTTGAGGCTGTCATTTACCAGGTGAGCACATGATTTCTGCTATTTACCGTCTTAGAATGAGCAGACTGAAACGGCAACAGGTCTTTCCGGGCCCGTGGTGAGTACATCGAACACGTGTGATCTGGTGTTAAAGTGATGTTAATATCTAAAAACTGCAATCTATCTTGTTCAGGTAATTCGTGGGTAAAGGTTAGACCCCTCTCATGTCGTTTAAAGACAGAGAGTTTTTTGCAAGGTGTCCGTGTGTGTCAAACCGGGTTGCTTTTTAAGAATCACCAAATAATCGTCCACGTATCTAAAAACTTTAAGAACTATCTTGCCGTCCAAATAGCACACCATATCACGATCAATGCTGGCCAAGAAAATGTTAGCCAGTACAGGTGCCACACAAGACCCGATGCAAATGCCCTGATGTTGAACATGAAAATGGTTGTCAAAATTTACAAAACTGGACTCAAGATAAAATTCTAGTAGCTTCATGAAATTGTCCAGGGTTAGGCCGCTGGTGTTCTGAAAATCTACGACACCATTATCGTCGATGCAAGACCTAATTGCACAGAATAGGGCATCATGCGGTATAGAAAAGAACAGGTTTTCTATGTCAAAAGAGACAGTGTAACCTAAAGATGAGGAACCCTGTAGGAAAGAGACCACATGACCTGAATTTTTTACAGCAGAAGAGTCTTGTATAACTAAAGTCTTTAAACACTTCTGGAGGAAAGAGCTAATCTCCCGTTGCCACGCATCCCTTTCACTCACTACACCGAAACGGCTTGCCATATTTGTACGCCTTCACGGTAAAAATAGTTCTAGGCTACTTCGCTTACAGTTGTTAACAGCTCTGGAAAGTCTATCTAAAGCCAAGTCCTTGCACAGTCCTATGGCTCGAGCCTTTACCTTGGAAGTCTTCACGTTTTTGGTAACAAAGTTCCTTCTGGCGGCTTCAACCAACGTTTTTAGATCCCTTTCAGTTTGAAAGCTGCGGTGCGCGGATTGTCGCCTTTCCGTTTCCTTCCGTGCGGTGGCGCTCGCCACGCTGTTTGCCCGACCAGCGTGGCCCTTCGCGTCAACGCCATGGTCACTGCCGCCTGATTTGGAGCAGCCAGCAGATATCAGCATGGAAGATATCAGCTGTCCTGTGCCAGTTGTTGGCAGTGACGCTTATCTTACAGTATAAAAAAGCTTCAAGCAAGGGTGCTTAAAGCATCCCACCAAAAAGATGCTAGAGTTTACCAACATTGTAAACAAAGCAATCCCGATTTCTTTGAAGGAAGGTCCCGTTTTTGAAAGGGACGTTTTTTGGAAGCTGCTAGACGAGCTTGAATTGCAAAACCTTGTTCGGCTTGGATGTGCAGAGCATATGGCCACTTTTACATGCCAAGTGCTGCATTTTCTCATAGTGACACGCATCCACTTCTAGGCGAGAGACGTGAACCGTCGGCTAGAGAACAGAGAAATATTGTCATTGCAAATAAAAAAGCTCGCCTTCAAGTAGCCATTCCCTCCGTGCTTCCGACTTAGTGTGTCTGCATTTAGTGCTTGTCTGTGTTCAATGAAATTAGCATTCTAAAAATGAAAGTGCAGTGCGCTGCTCCTGTCTGTGCTATCATTGCAAATAAAAAGCTCTTCTATAGTTATTCCCTTCCTGCATCCAGCTAAGTGTGTCTGCATTTATACTTGTTTTGTCTGAAATTGGAATTCTAAAGAACGTGCAAAATGCTGCTCGCATGTGCGGTGCTTCGTTGATAATATAGCGCGGAATTTCGTGACTGATCTAGAAGCGGAACATCGCTAGTTTTATCCTTTCATTAATGTTTCGTGCATTCTCCCGAAGAAATATTGATAGCTCTACTCCAACATACGCATATCATCAGCGCTAAACGTCGCAAACGTGATGCGATAAAGCGCAATGCAAACTATTGGTTTTTTGCGAACTGGCATCAGCCTGCTCTTTATCTCACCCTTACTAGCCAGGTGAAACATTTCTTTAACCATGAGGCTGAAGTTTCAACGTGACAGCTCCAAAAGTACAGCAAATTTGAGTTCGACGTGTTCGCTCCCAATGTTATCGCGGATGAGAACAGGGTGTCACAGCAACTGCCAAGCGCGAGCGCTCCGGCGCCTCCGGGCCGACAGCGACAGCAGCGCCGCGTGGTGAGTGGAAGCTGACGGGGGCCGCTTTCTCGGGCGCGGCGCGGGGGAGCTTGCAAACTGAAAGGGATCTAAAAACGTTGGCTTCAACGGCCTTGTCGTGAAACATCCCTGCTGGTAGCACGGCAAATCCCCCCTCCTTGTCTGCCTGCACAACCATCAGCCGATGTTCTTTGAAGAAAGAGACGACTTCATCGGCGTCCTTTTCCACAGTTGAGTGTCTTCGGCCCGCAAATACTTGAGGCTTGGTGGCCGTCCGCAGCAGGTAATCAACCTCATCAAGAAGACACCTTTCACGATCCTCTTCACTAGTTTTGCGCGCTACTTGTCGATTCAACGACAGCAACTTGTGCGCTGGCACATTAGGCTTCATGCTGGACTTCGGGCCTTTCTTTAGCACATCGGCTATCTTGGGTGGTAGATCCGTGTCGGCCAGCAAAGAAATCGCACAGCCAAGACTTTTTTCTCTAGGTCTGCCTTTTGGAAGGCGCCGCAAAAGGCACTTCCGCCAAAATTCGACCGCTTGGGAAGTCTGTCGCCGATAGGACTGTAACCTGGCTTCACCTATCCACTCGGAGTCTGTGTTAAAGCCGAACGAATGCAGCCAGTGATTTAGAAGTCTGATTTGGCGCCATAGCTCCGATCTCAATATCTTGCAAATGCGCTTCAAATGACCAGCAGACAGCAACACGTGGCCAAAAAGAGCTGTGAATTCTATCGGCACTAGGTTCTTCTTGAGGCAATAGCCAAAAAATTGGGCATAGCAGGTCGCAGACACAATGGAGCTTATCAAAGTAAGTACATTACAGCTTAACGGAGAAACACTGATATCCACGGCTGGTACATTGGTAAACTGACATAGAGTGGCGGTGAACTCCTCCATGAGTGTCTTCTCATCTGATTCTCTCCAGATGAATCAACGGACTTATTGTAATCTTTGAGCCTGACGCCGCAATAGCTCGCTTAGATTGAGGTTCTGGCTCGAGTGCCAAGGGGCAAGGAAAAGCTTTTTCTGCTACATAAGGCACATTGCATCATTTTTGCTGAATGAAGCAGTTTTCGGCCATTGTCGCAAACAAAGGGAAAAAATGGCAATCAACGTCATCATACGAGGTCTTCAAAAATTTCATCAGAATGGCCTTGTCATTAAGACGTGCCACGAGCACTCCCAAATATGGTGGTGTGTAGGTGAGGCTAGTTCGCGCAGGAGACGTCGAGGCTTGCAAAACACTCAGCACTGTTGACCCTAGATTGGCGGATACGACGTAGTGCACCGTGGCAACAAGTAGTGACCAAAGCATAAAAAATGTTCGGTAAGAATGCTGCTCAGCAAGCATCATGAGGCGGGGATATACTCTCTTTTCAATAAATAATCGATTCGTATCTATAATTGAGGCTTTGTAGCTCACTCATCCGTCTAAAGCCTCGTACCTATCAAGAGCTAAGATACTATAGATATTTCGCAAAGCAAACTATTCAACCTACGAACTGCCATGAAAGTGTTG
Organism: Amblyomma mixtum; assembly: GCF_055824585.1. Classification (NCBI taxonomy): domain Eukaryota; kingdom Metazoa; phylum Arthropoda; class Arachnida; order Ixodida; family Ixodidae; genus Amblyomma; species Amblyomma mixtum. The sequence continues at coordinate 63,159,802 of NC_143018.1, forward strand.
CTACAGTTTTGTTCACGCTTCTGGGGAACAAATTGGACAATAAGCTACTGCACCTGCTTGGGCATCGAGCATTTTTACCGAGCAGCAGGTTTTCGCAAAGTACAGAACGAATCTGTACAGCTAAAGGCATAATTTATTTATCATTTATGGGAAGCAATGTAGCAACATCGCCATCAGCCTGACTACGCCCACTGCAGGGAAAAGGCCTCTCTTATGTCTCTTCGATTGACCCCGCCCTTTGCCAGCAGCGACCACCGTATATCCACTAATTTCTTAATCTCCTCCGGCCACCTAACTTTCTGCCGCGACCTGCTACGCTTGCCTTCTCTTGGAATGCACTCCGTTACCCTCAAGCACCAATGGTTATCCTACCATGGAATTACATGCCCTGCCCAAGCCCATTTCTTCCTCTTGATTCAAATGTGGCAACAATGCAAAAACAGAAATAGGGCTGGACACCGTGCTATTTTCTATCGGCAGCATATATCATATATCAGCCTGCAGGGCTAGCTTCTGCATCAAGTAGCTGACTCGTTTTGCATCATTTCCTTTCGTAATTGGTCGAATATGTGAGGAAATCTAGTCTTCATCCATCTCAAGACTTCTAGAGGAGCTGACAGTGCCACTACATGGCTTAGCGGGTGAGGGGGAAGGTGGGATCGTAGACGAAATTTTGTACTTTTTGGCGCTGAGCAATGCAATTTCGGCAGTCTTTTTTGGAAGTCCACTGGATCTTTAAACTGAACAGTCGCTGAAATAATTACTTTTGGCATTTTGAATTTCTTTATACACCATTGCTACAACACATTGCAACACATATCGCTGTCGGAGATCACAGTTTTTTTTTCATCTTTATTGATGAAAGAGAACCACGACTTGGGGAGGTCAAAATTATGGCTTGAAGCAAAGACAGAGTAGCCTGCGAACTGGCAGAAGCGTTTTTTTTTTTATCCAAGAGAGAGGGGACACGTGCTTCAGCACCACGTCTATCTTCCTGCAAGCAAGTGAACATAGACTTCTACAAAATGCGCGATAAAGGGTAGTTTTCGTCTGTGGGGTATTTTCTGTTTTTTTTTTTGCCATATTGGAAATGCGCATGCGTTTCCCTTCTTCAGCCTATACATATGCAACATGTGGCCTTCAATAAACACTTCTGGAGTCAGCGCCCGTCCTGTCCATCGTTATGTGTGGTTTGTTTTATACTTAGCGTTGCTTTTACCTTTTGTTAGTCAATGCTCCACCAACTTCACCAACATGATGTGTTAAACGTGCTTGCTGTTGTTCACTAGTGGACCCCTTGATAGGCCCCGCGCGCAGGGCCAATTTTCGCGCATGTCCCCTGCTTTAGCGACCTCCTCTGTGTTTGCAGAGCCGGTTGTGAAAACACACCCTATGAACGAGATTTTTGAGGGGAAGCAATATATCTATGTGGTGCCGGGCGCAGATAACTGCCCGCTACAATGCAAAGCGAACCACACTTGAAATCCCAGCGCGCGCTGTAATGATCTGCGGAAAAATACAAAGCCTACCACCCTGCGCGATGTTTGGACTACGCAGCTGAAAGCTACGCCAAGGAACATAAACGATAGTGCGGTCTGATTTAACGGTGAGGTCTTTCGAATCGACTACGAAGAGAATCGGTGATTGCGATGAGATGTACACGCGCCCATGAATGACGGAAAGCATGGCTGGGATAGTGTTCCTGTATATGCTCGCGCAGGGAACAGAGTTGCGCGAAGGTCCGCCTTCATGTACCGAGCTGTGTGAGAAAGCCACTTCTCGTGCGTCCAGGGCTGCATATATGAGCTTACTGTGTAGAGCGCTTTGTCTTTTTTTTTTCGTTTAATTGCGTACAAATTGCACGTTCTAAGCGTAACGCTGGGCAAGTTTCTAAATGTAACGCTGAAAACTAATCTGTGATTTGCCGAGGGTGTGCATACAGGATGAAAAAAGCAAATCGCCAAAGGTTAACTGCAAATCGTAATCATGACAATCTGACGAAAAAAGAAACGGCCTGAGAGTTTTTTTCCTTATGGAACAAGTAATTTCAGATGAACAAGCAGTCCCGTTCTGGATGAGACAGCGTCTGCCTGTCCTGTCTTCCAGCTTGCTTGTCTTGATAACAAAAGAGTATAGCGATGAATTAGTTTTTTCACAAATAGCACCGCCGCGTTTTCTGTGCGAGTTATGCGCGGAAAATACGAAAGCGCGCCCCTCTAGAACCACATTAAAATAATTCTGCAACTTTTTGCAGGCAAGCAGACTAAAGCAACGCCAATGCATTGAACACGCGATTCTGACATAATGAAAAAATTTAAAACTCAATTACTTGCCCAACAACATTTCACAAGATGTACCCCGTTGCTAAATGTAGTGAAATTACGAATCTTTAAAGGAACTTGAAAGTACCGTTATGCGTTGATGTTTTTAACATTCCTCTTTTTTTGAAAAACATTATCTTTTCACCTTAGGCATTAAATTATAATAGTTGTTGATTACTGTGGTAGGTTTTCCTGCCTGCTTCATCCTTATTGTTCCGAAAAAGTAATTTAACGTTCTGCTTTGCATTCTTGTACTCCTTCTTCGTAAATTTCGCTTAGGTTGCAGTATCAAAACATTTCGCGACTCCTGTATTTTTTTGAAGCAGAGGTTATAGGCTGATTTGCTGCCTTCTAGCTGAAATTATTCGCGGTATCAAGATTTCAGAAACCTGTTTACATGCTCTTTTTGCCTCTCCTATCTTCACGTCTCACGTAATCTTTGTCAGAGGGTTCTTAAGGGCATTTTTACGACGCACTTCACATGGCACTGCGTAAAACGCTTTGTCGTTTCCAGCGCGGTTGCTGCAGTTTGGCGCACTGCACCCAGTCATAGCTCACAACTGCGTCCGTCAGTACCACTGCAGAACACCAAACCTGACGCCACAGGTGTGCACAGAAAATCTATGAAAGGTAGCCGACAGCGCGGGCTCACATGAGGCGTCGAGCTGATAAGGGTTCGCTCGGCACTGCGCCTGTGAAGTCAGCTTCTCCGCGGAGTGTTGACACTCAACGTCACGAAAATCATGTGATCGCCTCTCGGTGAATGGCGTTCGGAGCGGCGAGGGAAAACAGACGCGCTACTCTGCTCCCCGCGGGAGCATATAGAGGAACACTAGGCTGGCTGGGACTACCGCCAGCGCCGCGAGGTGATACTCATCGGGAGCTAGATAATGCTCTCGGTACGTTTACGCCGGCTGACGATAGAGGGTGCGCAGCTCGCTTTGACTGCTTCTTCGCTTGCGCCTGGTCGGCCACATCCTCACAGCCGGTTTTTCCATTGCTCCGTGGTAAGTGAAGCGCCGTCTTGAGGGCTTTCCTCAGGATTGAGTCCGCTTGCTGCATTTCGTTTTTTGTGCAGTGGTAGTCGGGAGGCTGTATGTTACTCTGCTTACCACCAGGCTTCTGACCAGCTGTAACGTGTCTGCCTCTTTCATGCCGTCTCTTTTCTTCGAGATCCTTGCTATCATGCGAGCTACTTGGTTGGTTGCTGTTTTAAGTGTTGTTAGGGTGTGGGTGCACCTTTGGTTCGATTGTATCCACATTCCTAATATCTTGATGAGTGTTTTTTCCGGGATTTGTTGTCCCTCGAGTCAGACGTTTAGCCTCAGGTTTTCTTCCTCGGGGACAGTGCGGTTCTTCTTGCCTCGCCATACTCTTAGAAGCTCGGACTTCTCTGTCGAGCAGGCTAGTCCTCTTGCCTTGACATAGTCTTCTACGCATGTCGCGGCCTCTTGTAGTCTTTCTTCCTTTTCCCCGAGTGAGCCTTTGGTTACCCATACGGTGATGTCGTCGGCGTACATTGCGTGTCGTATGTTTTCGATTTGCTGTAGTTGTTCTGCTAGCCCGATGATGTAAACGTTGAAAAGAATGGGTGAAATAACCGACCCTAGCGGCGTGCCTTTGTTCAATCAACATCAACCGACAAACTACTGGCTCTGGGGCTACACAACAGCCTCGAAGAACTCCAAGAAGCGCAAATAATAGCACAATTCGAAAGACTAAAACTATCGGCAACGGGCAGAAGACTCCTCAGGAATACGGCGGTGAGGCTACAATACAGGAGACAAAAATTACGGAGACGATACCAGACGAATACAGAAACACCATCAAAGTAGCACCGATACCAAGGAATATGGATCCGAACCTACACATAGTGTGAAGAGAAGCAAGAGCAGAGTACGTACAAAGAACACTGGCAAATAGAAACCACAAGAAAAGCAAAATGGCAACGGTGATCAATTCGGACCTAAAAGAAATCACCAGCGTGTCAATCCGGAACTGTACAGTAGTCGAGGCCGAAGAGGCAGCCGTGGCTCTAGCGGCAGCGGAGGGCTACCGATCCAACAGGTCCTTAAGAATACTCACCGACTCACAAGCTGCATGCCGCAACTACCTAAACGGCAGAATCAGCCACAGCGCGCTCCGCATTCTCCGGTTCAAGTGGCAAAACCGAAAACAGCCAGGCCAAACACACGATAGTTTGGGTGCCGGTACATACCGACATTACGGGAAATCAGGAGGCGGATAGGATAGCTCGAGGGTACGCAAGAAACCGAGCATCCAATATTCCCGACACCGCTGAGGAACCCGAGCCGGTAGCCCAAAGCTGTACAGACATTCTTAACTACTACAGAGGGATCAGACGAAAATACCCGCCCCCACACAACTCAATAGAGAAGACGCCGTAGCATGCGACAGTTACAAACGGGAACATTACCGTGCCTAAACATCCGAAGTTAAATCTACCCCACACAGTACAAGAGCGAGTGCCCGTGGTGTGGAGACAAACCAACATTATACCATACCACATGGGCAAGCCAGAAAATAGACAAGCTACCCATAATTGAAAACCCGAGTGGGGAACAATGGGAGAGGATGCTATCCAGTAACATCCTGAAAGTCCAACAAGGACTAGAAAGGCGTGCACGCAGGGCAGCTACCCTCAGCGGAGCCCTGGACTAGGGGAACCGACCCTGATGATAAGATGTAAGACTCCATCTGAAGCCGCAAAAAAAATATTGTAAAATAGAGCAAATGTTTTCCACCACCACCACCCTTGCTCCGTCGCCTCCGTCCCGCCGGCAGCCGACGGAGCGGGCTGTGTTTGGACCATTTTCTCCTCGAAATCAGACGGCCGGTGCCGCCGGGTCCTGCTGTACAGGCCCGTTCACACTTGCCTAAAAATCCGGCGAGCGAAGCTGAATCGGCCGCTTTTGCAGTTTTCTTACCGTGGGAACCGGAATTCGCGCGTTAAACTTCCTCAGGTCGCCCGCCTTGCTAGTTTGCCCCGAAGGCTGTCGATCGAAGAAAATAAAATTTTTGGCAGTGCTGCACTGGTAAAACGCAGGGGTGCAAGTAGTAAAGCTGCTTTATGCGAATGAAGAACTAACTTTCAAAGAAAGTTTCTTCACAATTAAGATTTGTGTGCACGAATTCCGGACGTGCATGAGAAAGGAAACATTGCTCCCTCTGTACTCTTGTAGCAGCTGTCAGTGGGATGCTCATCTTAATTATATTATGTATTGTTGTGCGCACATTCCCTGAAAGCAAAAATTAGCGACAAAAACAAGGTCACTGTCCGAAATAGTGATACATGCACTCCATAGTGGTTGGGACCAGTATTTGGGCTGCACTCAGCTGCACTTTGTCCAAATGCGCCAGGAAACTATTCACACGGTGCTTTAATAACCCTATAAAAAGTCGTGGATATTATAGAAGCTGTTACACGTGATGACATTTGCTCCAAAATTATCTCTTAGCGTATGGCGATTGGAAGAACGATAAATTTTTAGAATTGTACGCAAACTAATAACGCCACGTGCCAGCTGTGACAATAACTAAAGACTGTAAAAAGAAGCCTTGAGAAGTTTATCGGCAATACCTGCCTTTAGAAAAGGATCTGTTCGATTATTGAGACAAATAACGGGTTGCAAACAGAGAAAGGCAAAGGATATATGTGTAGTTCGTTAGCGTACCCAGAACTATTTCGTTTGATATGCTTCAAAACTTTGGTCATTCAGTGCAACTTTGTGTTATTTACAAGTTGTGCAAAGAAGGTTTAGCATAGTAATCACTTTCCGCTGCGCTGCCTTGCAGTTCTATAGCGTGCACTAAGTTCTTTGTTCTTTGCAGTGCTTCGAGATAAATTGTCGCTAGCTTTCATCAACACAACAAAACGGAGAGTCTCAATAGTTCCCCAACTTTCTTTAACCAACCAATGCGTGTCGATCCGTGATTTGTGTTTGGCAGGGCTGAAAACGAGCACTTCAGGCAAAATTAATAAAAGACAGTTTACAAAACTATGCAAGCATTGTAAAATTTTAGTTTGTCGATGCTAACGCAAAAACTGTGCCGTCGCTTTCGTGTCAACGAATGACAGCGGTGATACAAACAAATAATTGAATATAGCTTGCGGTCATGACAAAGGCCAGCAACGTTCATACGCGCCACAATCACTATTTATAGCTAATAAAAAAACACTCGATGATTCACTTCATGCCACGCGCGATCGCACCGACACTTTAAAAACTGCTTCATAGTGTTCTCTACTTTAAATTTCTCATCCACTGAGCAATTTCTCTCCTCACGATTCAGGTGCTGAGCTTCCCCAAGTAAACCTAGGGGTAATCAATCGCGTCATTCAAATATTATGGTGTCCCCCGACGTTACTGTGTTAGGGCTTATTTTGCTCAACGTCGTGCATGGAGCTCGCTTGAGCCTTGCGCGCGCTTTTGCGGGAAGGAATTGAACTAGTTGTTCTTTTCAGGGGAGAGGTCGACTCCTCCTTCGCTGTAGACGCTGCTTTCCTCTGCATAAAAGAGAAAAAAAAAAACAAGACAAGACTACAAACGCGAAGACTCCCAGTTTACTTTGAAAAATACCATCAAATTTCCGACGCCAGTATCAGGAGAATACGGAACAATTTGTGTGTTTACCAGGAATAGGGAACCTTAAACAATAGACCGAAATGTCCCAGGACTATCGACTATTTGATGGTCGGAAAGGGTGAAAGTGGGAGGGAAAGTGGAAAGAGGGAGAGGGTAACCTCTCTGCGTTCTGAAGTCAGCAGCACTCTGAAACGCGGACAACAGGAAGGAGACAGCACCTGTGCTATCATAATGAACAGCCAACGTGTGCAGTCAGTATTGCACATGTGGTGTCTCCTTCGGATTGTCCACGTTTCCGAGCGCTGCAGACTTCATAATGAACACCCAACTTGCCCATACAGCTGCCCTCTTCCCCGTATTATTTTAAAATAAGTGAACCTCCCTCCAGGGCTGTGTACAGCCTCGAGGGCTCGTGAAAATACAGAGAAAACCTAATATTCCTGCAGCCTTCGTACGCCCATGAACATACGCACTTACGTCCTCAGTGGTTGAGGCAGTGGCCGTTGTTTCGTGGTGTCCGTTCACTGCTCCATATTGAGAAGCCGGCTCCAGGCTTAGAAATGCGAACGCCTGGGCCATGGCTTTGGTGTGCCGAAAGATAGCGTCATGAATCTCTCGTCCTTCCTTGTTGGTGTCACATTTGAGTTCAGAGATAAGCCTTTCGCGTTCCTCAAGTAGCCGTTCAAGAGGTAGCCGCTGTTCGTGTTGCTCCTTCTCTTCCTTGAGAAGGCGGTTCTCCTCACGAAGAAGCTCTTTCAGACGTAGCAGTGTAGCATTGTTTCCAGGAACCGTCTCCGGGATTTATGGTCTTGAAGAGCGGGCATCGAGGATCCTAGCGGGCCGGCAGTAGCCGTGGCATTTGACTCCACGATCATAGTCCTGGTCCTGATGATTGTATTGACACGGGGAATAACGGCCGCTGCGGCCACGAGGCTTTGAATTGAGCGAGTGGCGCTCTGTCGACTTTGATTTCAATCCGATACATTCCTCGGAGTTTTTGTGCGTGAACTTGGACGGCACCTTAGCACGGTGAACTTTACAACCAGTGTAACTTGACGTGGTAGACGCTTTCGATGCCTGCGAAGTGCTATAATTACTTCCGCCTGCCTTGGAGCTATTAGTTTCAGATGCTGGACCTTTAGCAGTGTCGTTAGCACCATAGCCAGGAAGGCCGCTACACGTCGCCTTGCTTTTTCCATGTTCGCTGGTGATCGCTGACTTCGCATCTGCCTTTCAATCGTTGTTGCTGATCTTCTTAGGCGTAGCAAGCTTCCTGCTAGTTATGGCATGAAAGTTAATGTTCCTTACATACGGCTTGCATGCTCCTAAACGACTGCTCCGGATGATTTAGTTGGTGGGCTTGCTTCTACCGGTCGCCGCATCACGGAGCTGGTGTCCAGAGAGCATTCGGCTTGGTCGTCCTACGGCGGAGATTGACTTCAACTGGTTCGCTCTTGCGCTCGCCATATACTGCAGATAAGAGACAACCCATGTGAAAATGGACGTTACTGAAGATATTCAATGCCATCACAAATGCACCCAATCGGTCGGTGACCTCCTTTATACGGTGGAACGTACAGCAGAGGATCGGTATTTGCATATAACTGAGGTGTCTTAGCAGCACTGAATCCTGGAGCAGAATTACCTCTGTTGTCAGGGTTGCTTTCATACCGGCTAGACTGCGTCAGCGCTTCACTAATTACCGTCCTGTTATGAGCACAGTGAAAACAGGCAGACTCCGAAGGCCGTGCTTCGCTGATGTAGTGGTGAATATTGAATGCATAGCGCGCTCTTTTTTCATCGGTCTTACGCCTCGTCGCAAAAATTTTCACTCTGTTGCTGCGGTTGTATCAGTTTTTCGCATTCACATCCTGATCTTTTGTTCTGTGGGTGACTACTCCTAATGAGTAGACCTTGCATTACTCTGGCTGATTCTTGTTCACAGAAGTTGGTAGGGCTGATATACAGGCATCGATTTGCTCTAAGCCGACCTCGTCTTCCCAGCTGCCTAAGTTGCTTGCAGGAGCGCACCGCTCCTTGTAATGCATTTTAGAAGTTTTTCTATTCTTTTTCCGAGTGCCAATGTCCTGATGACCTGATGATGTCCAAATGATGTCCTCCTGTATCTGTACCTGCATGATGCCTTCCGAGTAGTCTACTCTTTCTGGAGACGATCGATGCGAAGAAACGCCTGTGGACTATGTCCAAGAACAGTAGATGTCTTCGCATTCGAGGTCATCGCAGTCTAACTTGGCTGGAGTGGCGGATCTCGTCGGCTGCGGACGCCTCGTGCCTGAAGCAGACCTTCGGGGATACAAGATGATGCCGCCAGTTTACGTGTACTTTTCGCTCGTTGGGCTGCTCGAGCTCGAAGCGGTCCTGCGACTCAGTTCGAGTCATGACGCGGTGTTGGTCATTTTGTGAGCGGTGTCCAACTGTTTTGATCTGAGCAGTGAAGGAACGGGGTGTTCCAACCTGAGCGCTTCTGGCTTGGATCTTTGAGGCACTCTTTCTTCCACTGTTCTTCCTTCCGGCCCCGAACTTCCGACGCTACAGCTGCCTCTGTCTGAACGGTGGTATGGACAGCGGCCATGATATACATACCTGGCTGGTGGGTAGCATCCGTGGATGAGGTAAAGGCAACTGCGTTAAATGCCTGTCCTCGTCTGGTTTTAGAGCGGAAGGCTGCGACGGCAGGGGACCAACTTCACCAGTCGTAATGCTGGTTTCTTCATGCACAGCTGCTGGCATAGCGGAGGGCGGCTCACCAGCTGGAACTGGAGTCAACGGCAACGTACTGGTTGGCGCGGTGGTCCCAAGCACAGAAGCTACTGTGACCCCGTAGTCTGCGGCATCCGAAGCACGGCCAGCCGACGGCTTCCTTTTGGAGCGCGACTTCCTGCGGCGTCGACGCTTTTTCTTGTGGTAATTGGCCTCCGCTCCTTCGGTTTCGCCAGAGAAAGGAATCGCTTCAGCCGCCAGGTTCATTCGGGACGTGGTTTCTAATGATTTCGTCACAGTGGTACTTGGCACGATAACACGGCCAGCCTTGGAGCTTCCACAGGCTTTGATGATGATGCTGCTGGTGTCCTCAGGCTTAATGGCACACACCCACGGTGTAGGATGGGCCAGGGTGCAAAGAATAGCGAGTTTTTAAAATTGTCTTCACCCTTCTTTTCCTTCTACCACCGCTTCCTAGCTCGCGTCATTCGGCCAATTTAAGTTTAAGCGTTGAAAGTGAAAGCATGAAGGGACAGTAAGAAAGCAGCTTTGGTGAAGTAGCAAAGCTCACTTCTAAGATATTCTAGGTGTAATGCAGAAAGAAGAAATGAACACGTGCAGGAGATGGTAATACACTGAAATGGAATGCAGCGCCCTACAAAATTCGATGTTTATCGTCATCATCCCGTCTACGCCCGTCAAACAAGCCAGAAAAAAACTTATGTAAGCTTAACCGCTTTCTTTAAAGAACCCTAGTTGGCCGAAATTTCCGGAGCCCTTCCCTACTTCGTCTCTCATAGCCTGAGTCGCTTTGGAACATTAAACCCGCATTAACCATAAACGATGGACTGCGAGTAGTCGTTGCTACACTTCATATGATCTCTCTCTCCCTCCCGCAACCCATGTAAATTGCTTCATTATTCTGCTAGGATACCCTCACTTGATAGGCAGGCGGTCCCAAAGGAGTTGACATAGGAATAGCGATGCCTTCTCCAACGCCACCACGGAAAAAAGAAGAGCCACCGCAAAGTATGGTGCCATCTTGTTCTGTTTGAGTAAAAAACAAGAATAAAATCAGCTTACAACGATAATGAAGGATAGCTTAATCTTAGGGATTAGCAGCAGATGTAGCAGCTGTACCATTGATAGCGATCGAAAGGAAGCAGCTTGGAACAGAAACAAGTCGAAAGTAAACACCGTATCTACCCTTCCCTGAAGCGCCAGCGACTGTTGCGAGTCGTGGTAGCAGCATCCCACCGCTGGCAACCAGTTGTTACGAGTCGTGGTAGCAGCATCCCACCTCTTCCACCAGTTGTTGCGGCTCAGGTAGCATGGTCGTGCCGGAGAGGGGATGAGGGAGGTCGGAGACGAGGTTAAGGGAAAGACAAGAAGAAGAATTTTATACAAGTAAATTTACATAATATACAAACAGCAACTGAGGAACGTCTCAGTAAGAGAGTCTCGAAAACAAGGAGCTTGATGACGAGAAGCTACATGACGATGAGCTCGATGGTGAGGAGCTACTCGGCCGTACTCGGCGCCGAGTTTTATAGCCTTTCCTTTCCCTGGACTCCCTAGATGGGGGCCGGGCTGGTCGAGGAAGGAGTGTCCTGAAAGTCCACTGAGGCACCCATCACACACCTTTTCATTAAAGAACACGCCCCCGACACGTGTGGGGAGAGAGAGAAGGATGCCACCTGCGTCGCGCAGACGCTGGAATGTTCTAGAACAGCGTTCCCGCGCTCTTCATGTGGTCGCACGTGCAGGGTCGCACGTGTGGTTGCACTCGCAAGTCCGCGCGGTGTAAAGGAAACGGTCGCTGACCACTTCTTCCTGGAAGACGGATGCTGCTGTTAAACTTGATGACTGGAACCGGCTGACACCCGGGCCCCTTGGAATGTCTACTACTGCCGACCGTGGCAGCTAACTTCTTTCTGTATTGGAGGGTGCACTGTAGAGCTGGCTGGCTAGTTGCGGGGTGGATGACGCTTCCGTGGCTAATTCAGGCGTTGACCCCGCGTGCCTTTCGTGACTCATCGGCATTCCGCTGCAACCGCGCCGATTTTTCCTCACGGCGAAGGCGAAACGTAACAAGACCATATTGTCACGGGCTAGAAGAAGAAGCGAGCAGTGCCGTGAGCAGGCGCGCTCCCAGTAAGGCAGCAGCCATTAAATGAAGCCATCACCATCCGTCATGCCTTTATTTATTTTTAGGTTTGCCGCCACGTAAATATTTGTTAATATTAATACATACTACCGGCCCTAAGCAGATTGCAGGAGTAGAAACGAGAAAAATACATCAGGATTTTGGCACTCATAACAAATATATAGGAATGGTTACGCGATGCTCATACGGAAAAGACAATATTGGGTGTAATCAGTACACTCTAAATCGTAGAAAAATAAAACAGAGGCATATTACTGAATACATGTGAATGAAACCTGCTGGATGCAAGTATGTGAACTCCAAGGTCACAAGTATTGAAATTTCAAGCCCGCGATGACTGCACCTTCCTCAAGCTGCAAGTAGCCCTGTGCTCCAGAAAAATGTCCGTTCATCTCAACGATCAATGTAAAACATCTACTTTGTAAACGTATGCATCCCAATTATCGTTAAATTGAGATGAGACAAGCCTCTACAGGTCTCACACCTCTTATAGATAGCTGAAGTGGCTTTTTACGAGTTCGAAAAATTGTAAACTGCCTCTCTCTGTTGCAGCGATATTGAATCTTGTCTTGTCACTTTAGCAGATTGCCCAAGCTTGACCAGCGTTTGCCAGCATAATTTTAACGCTTGATGAGTGATGACAACTCTAGGTCAATATAGACTGCTCTCTTGAATGGTATAGCCAATTCTGGCAAACAGTGGGTGAACTTTGTCTAACATGGCCGGTGATAGCCATGATTTCAAGATGGCACAACCAACAATGTCAAAGAGCGGGAAAATTCTGGCTAACCTGGCCCCTGATAGCCAGAATTTTATGATAGCCCAGTCAGTACTGGGAAAGCGACGGACGACCAGGGCCATCATTGGATGCGGTAATGAGTGGTTAAGCCAATATCGCATACACATTGGGAACTCTGAGCTTTATTATGGCCATGCTTTGCCAAAGGTATTCTAACGTTGGCCCGCTCTTATGTGCTGCCTGGGTTGCTAACTGCGCTGAATCGTGCACATCTAAACGAGGAAAGCTACGAATCAGAAGTGCGTCTGTTGCAGTCAATTATATTATTTAGATTTGTCCTGGCGCAAGCGGCCTTCGAGGATAATTTTTGGCTCTCGAGTCAAGAAATCGCGGTGCCACATTAGCTGTGCGGATCCCCGCCGAGAAAACTAGCGGTGTTCGCTTTATTATAGTTAACTTTATAAATATATCACACTTAGACTTCAGCGCAAATAGGCGAGGACAAAAAGAAAGGGAATGCGCAGACAAGCGCTGTGTTACAAGAAAAATGCAACAATGCAAGAAATATAAAGCATTAAGAAGCATTAAGTGTGAAGTGATTGACTAAATGCTTCTCGCGCATGCCGGTTAAAGTTTTCTGCGCCGCGTGCTGAAGCCTGTTTCTTTTTTCTTTTTCATTTACGATCCAACACAGCTGCGATAGGTGATAGAAAAGGGGGGGGGGGGGCAGAAAAAGCATCTACTCCTTTCTCTCGAATTTTCTCAAGGTAAATTTCCCACAACGTTAGGAAATTTAGAGGGAAAGCAGGAGTAGAGGTAGCCTTTCCTGCCCCTCTAGTGCCTATCGCAGCTGTGGGACCCTGAAAGAAGAAGAAAAGCCAGCCCGAGGACATCATCAACATCAGATCCGTTTCTGTCCGATGTCTCCGATTCACAAGATCTGCGCCAGCGAACACGCGCTCTAATTCCTCCTTGTTCGCACCCTCTCCCCCGTAGTCTAACTCGGCAGGAGGAGGTATCAGTGCGCCGGATTCGGGCAGGGGCGGCCCTGACCCCATCTGTCCGTTATCGGTGGGGTGATAAATATCTGCCAGCAACTGACAGGTTCCCTCACTGTGGCGCTGCACCGGACATTTGTGATGTGCGGCGCCTGTTGTGGCCTTGCCCAGCGACGGCCCCTATTAGAAAACGGCTCCTCAGGGAGGTCGGCCTGTGGTGGAACCGCGACGGGGACTATGTGAAGTGGACTATGGACAATCACTTCACCAGCAGCCTATGCGAGTACCTCGCCGAAACTGGTCTACACTCCTGCTTTTAACTTTCTGTAACCTACATTCCACTTCCCCTTTTCTCAACTTATGCCTTATGGCAGACTTCTCGAATAAAAAAAAAGAAGAAAACAGACAGGCTGCACCATGCGGCCCACAGAAAACACTTGGCGACATGCGCCGAAGGCGTTTACTCAATCCCTTGGTCCTGCCGCAAGGTACACATTGGCATCAATGAAAATGTAAGGGAGCATAAGAGTGAATTATCAGACACATCTCTCAGGAATCTGCCGGTCGTGAGGAGCAAAACCGTAAAAAAGACAGGACAGAGGCAGGCGACAACACAAGGCATACTGGCAACTGAGCATTTATTGAAGAACAGCAGCGCTTTTATGGATCACTCGTGCGTGTAATCTGCAAACAATTGCAAAAGAAAATTATGCATGAGAAAACAATTTAATGGCAACCATGATGAAAACAATCAGCACGTGCAAAGGGAAGGAGCCGAGCAAAGATGACACAACCATCTGCTCAAAAACCAAAGAAAAACAACCTAGAGAGAGACAGACAGAACCGCTTATTCTTTATGAAAAATGGACACAGATCGCGTGCTGACACATTTATCACGCTCCGACCTCAAGATGGCAACAACCTCGACAGTTTCTCTTTTCAACTGCCCTTCTCTTCGTCCGATCATTTTTGTGCAGTTCAGTTTAGGATAGCAGTCTTTAAAACTGGGACAGTGAATGGGCAGGCAAGTCCCAAGGTCCTCCGGGCCTACTCAAAGAACGCGCATGCTCTTGCAAGCGAATGTTTAAACATCTACCAGTTTGGCCGATATAAAATCGACTACACCTGAGAGGAATCTCGTACACCACCCCTGTTGCCCATGGGACATACATTTTCGAATGCCTCCTGCCATGCGCCATGGGAGTGGTGTACAAGATTCCCAACAGCTGTGGTCGAATTTGTGTCGGCCAAACTGGTAGATGTTTAAACATTCGCTTGCAAGACCATGCGCGTTCCTTGAGTAGGCCCTGAAGACCTTTTTGCCGGTGCCCTGAAGTCTTATTTGTAAAGACTGCTATCCTAAACTGAACTGCACACAGATTATCGGACGAAGAAAGGGGCAGTTGGAAAAAGAAACTGTCGAGGATTTTGCCATCTTGAAGTCGGAGCCTGATAAGTATGTCACCATGCCGTCTGTGTCCCTTTTTCAGAAAGAATTAGCATTCCTGTCTGTGTCTCCCTAGGTTGTTTTTGTTTGACTTTTGACCAAGAGATTGTGTCATCCTTCCGCGGCTCCTTCCCTTTCCACGTGCTAATTGTTCTCGTCATGGTTGCCATTGAATTGTTCTCTCAAGCTGCATTTTCTTTTGCGATTGTTTGCAGATTACACGCGACAGTGATCCATAAAAGCACTGCTGTTCTTCAATCAATCTTCAGTTGTCAGTACCACCTTGTGTTGTCGCCTGCCTCTGTCCTGCCATATATTGCGGTTTACCTCATCACGGTGTCCTACCAACCGGCCTACAACCAGTTCCTTCCAAATCTGCCAGACTACTGCCGAAACTTTGACCCAAAAAGCCATGCCACCCGTGTTTGAAAAGGTGCCATTGCGTTAAAGAAGCACCGGAATATGCTGACACAATAAAATGATGGAAGCTGCTGGAGTTATGAGGCTCCAGGATGAATGTTAATGGCAAAAAATGATTGCCCTTTCTGAATCTGTCTGACCTGGCCTTCTTTTTGTAAACGTGTTGCATGCCTTGAATTTCCTTTCAACTCCTTTCTTTGCGCTTTCATTTTATCCTTCATACTGGTTGTTGAATTTCATCTATTATCTCTCCCCCTCTCTTTTACTGTACCTCATCTTCCAACTTAAGCCCTGTTAATTGTTGGCTACGCCTTAGTTGGTGATGTGCATTTTTATTCTCCTTTTATCCTTCTAGCGCACTTCACCTTTGTGGCTCAATTCACGTTTGCTTACTCAATCACCATTTTGTTTCCCCCGCATGCTTTTTTTCGCCATTTCGCCTTTTTTCACTCTGCTTGGTCTGTGTTTGCGCGTAGGGTTTTAGTCCCAGTTTATCAGAGCAGTTCTTGAAAATTCTTTCGGTCAAACCAGTTCACCGTTTCACGTGTTGGCGGTCTTTTAAAAATGACTTACTTTTCTCTCGCCTTTTTCTGGTTTTATTCTTCCCTGTCCTATCCTCTGATTTTCTGTGTCTATTTTTTTTACCACTCCTTGTCATATCACTACTTGTTGCCACGAGTGCATAAAATCGGCGTCTGTTGGCGCCCGTGTTCTGGGTATACCAGGTGTCCCAGCTAAATGTATCCAAGCTTTTAAAAAACACGAGGTGTCCTAGCCGTCTGAAACCAAATGAGGGTTGTTTAAAGTCGCGTGATCTAGTCTGCAGTATTTTTCTCGTTCTTCAAGGTTGAATAATTAGTTAAGCTTAATTAACTAACTTTTTAATTATTGACTTGAGGAACAAAGTGTCAATGGAAAAGTTGTAGATCGCTTTCAGAAACAGCTTACTGAGACATTTGCAGCAAAGTAATATTTACATAAAGTAGTTGTTTTAGTGGCCTTTAACCATGACCCGCAAAATAAGAAAGTTTCCACTTGACAACTGTGCCACTTCAACGTCCCAAGACGCGCCTTAAAGAATAAAATCAATTTTTTTCTGCAGTCCTCTCCTCGATGAGACTTTGGGTGCACATTGGAGCAGAGAAGTGAGCGAGACTCTGGTCACGTGACAACTTTCTCTTAAGGCCAATAAATGAAGCTACGTAAATCGTAACTTGACGGAAACAGCACTACTAGCGGTTTTTCGAGGTGATCTAAAACTTTTGCATTGACACTTTCTACCTGAAGTTAATAATTAAAAAGTTAGCTAATTAAACTTCACTAATTAATTAACTTTGAAGAGCGAAAAAAATACTCGACTAGGCCACGCGACTATGAACAACCCTGATTTGGTTTCACTGGACTAGGACACTTCACCTTTTTTTAAACTTTGGTTACATTTAGCTGGGACACCCGGTATATGCAGTGTTTCGGTGGTTTTGGAATAAAGTTGAAGTTCAGCACGTGTGCTAAGGTAGATGTACTATGGTAGTGTAGGCTGCATATATGCCCATACGTTCAAAACATGGCGGCTTATGGTGCGCAGCCAGCGCCATCTTAGAAATGCGTGGACAACTAAAAAGTGACGTCTTAATTAAAACAAAAACGCAGTGTCGAAGTCAAGTGCTTTAGTGACGTCATATTCGTGACGTCAGCGTCACGTGCTGCTTGGTGAGAAAAATGAACTGCTGAACGCCGCGACGCTTCAGCGCGACACCCGACACAAGAACAAAGAAAGAAGACACGACGAGTGCCGACCACTAACGCTATTTTTAGGTAGTCAGTTCTCGTTGTTCCTTTTTCCTTCGTCCTCGCCTCAGGTGTCGCGCTGAATGTCAGCGTTGTTTGTCACTCGCATATCGTGCAACCTCACACCTCTTTTTTTGCGTACGGGGGACCCATGGCCACAGACGATGCCCTTTTGGGGTAAAAGCGACAGAACCGCACCCAACCGAACGAAACTACACAGAAGCGTTGGCAAAAGGGAAAAGCGGAAACTGTACACGAACGATGCACACCAAGAACTCGAGCAACAAGCAACGAGGAAAAAGTATGGCTAGCAGAATAGAGTTTCAAACAAAAGCAAGCAGAATGGTCAGAAGATATGACAAGGGTATGACATCAGAGCACCGTCAACCTTGGCATCGTCCCACTGCCATTGCCGCTGCTCTGAGCGAACGCTGTCATAAAAATTTTTACAAAGCAAGCGCTATACTTTGTAACAAAATTCACACAACTAAAACATTTTAAAAAGGAATCACTGCAATTGCTTTTGAATGCTTTTGGAGGACAAAATATGTCCTAATTATTTTCCTCTTCTAGTCGTGGCTGTCCACTCATTTCATTCTGGCGCTTTCGTTCCACTAATTTGATGTCTCTAGCACTTGGTTCTGGACCGCATTCGAGCTCCGGCTTCGCGACCTATTTCAATTGACCTTGAGTGTGCCGTCATCTTTTCTGTCCCCTGTCAGTGTGTCTAAGCACTGTCAACCACATTTGATCAGCACGAAACAACACGGCAGCTTGTCCTATTCAAGCTCAATGCATGCATACCAAAGCAGAGCCATGCCAAAAACATTGTACTTATAGTAAAAGCTTGCTTTACTGAGAGAATACCACAGGCGGGTCGCAAATTCTAAGCCTGCTACTGGTCGCTGACACAAATCGCACGCAACTTGGTGGCTTGCACGGCTTCCACGCAACTCTTTGTCCCTTGCAACTGAAAAAAAAAGCTAGGGGCATGAGCGAGAGATATCAAATTTTATATCTTTGCGTTGTTTCAACAATTAAAGAAAAAACCGAGTTTTTGTAAGCATAATTGTTCTTACAGTAAGCTACTTTTAACATGACCTTGTTAAAGGGTCCCTGGAAAGCCATTTGTCAAGGTGAGAAAAAGCGCACGAGAGATCGGTATTCCATCTCTTGTCACCTCACCTCAAAAATCGTTAAGCGAATTTCACCAACACCGAAGATATTGACGATTAAAAATGACGTTCCTCCTCTCCCCCACCTACTAGCCTCTACTCATACACGTGAGGCTCGCTCCGAAAAAAAAAAGAAAAGACGGAGCGATGCTCCGCCCATGAATACGTCAAGCAATGCGCTCGGCTTATTTACTTCCGATGGTCGCAGCCATTTTCCCGCGCGTGAGTTTCGTCGTAGTTTCGTCGTTCAGCTGCTATCGCAGAGCCTCCTGTTCTTAAGGCGGGGACACATGTGCGAAAAGTGAGTGCGATTCACTGTGGCGCTGCGCTGCGAACGGCGTCGCAACGTCCGATCGCAGCTCGTCGCCTGTGTCCAACTTGCTAGATGTCAACGACGAACCGCGCGCGGCAAACGCAACGACGGGAAGCGGGAGCCAATGCGAGCGTGGAGAGCAGCAGCGTCATCAAGACGTGTACAGTGCGCTCCTGAGTGTGGGCGGGGCCGAGCAGCGCCGTGCCGGTCTGCCAGCATTGGACCGGCCGCCGGCGAGTGAAAAACGCGCTAGTATTGTTTGTTCACGGTTATAGCAAGCACAGCGATAGATGCATGTCAAAAATGCATCATTTCTGACTATCGTTGGCCGATACCGAGTTGCTGGTAAAAGTGATGACTGCGATACAAGCGAATTTCAGCCCACAGACGCCTTGGTGCTGCTGCTACTTGGTGCGGTTCGCCTGCCGTCTGTTAGCTCCATTGCTGAAGGCGTCGTAGAAATCGAACATATCTTCTGTTATGGGCGAGTTTACTGTACCCGAAAGGTATGAGGCCGGAACTATGAAGGAAGTGATTCATTTACTGGCCAGAATGTTAGAGTGTAAGATGGCCTGCCCAAGAGAGGCGCGTGCCGCTGGCGCGAGAGTCGAGCTGCATGCGGCACTACTTCGGCGTCATCTTCATCGGCGGCTGGTACTGCTCCTACCGCGTGAGGCCGCTGCTACTGCTACAGTAGGCCCCCCCGCCAGTGAAGGCGTCCGGTGAAGCTGGGAGCCGGAACGAGACCTTCAGCTGCTGAGGGGTAGCAGGGAAAGATGGCGGAGGAGGGCAGGTGGGCGGTTTGGGCATAGAAACCACACGCGGAGGCCCTGTGGACTGGGCGTCTTCTGTGAAGGCTGGCTTCAAGCGGTCGATGGAAATGGTGTCAGTGCGCCCATGAAGGTCCACGATGAAAAACTTCGGTGTTCTTTCGAGTACACGGAAAGGGCCGTCGTAGGGGCGCTGAAGCGGCTTGCGGCAGTCTTGGCGAACAAAGACGTGGGTGGAAGTCGCTAGTTCGGATGGAACGTATGAAGATGGCGGAGACTGGCGTCGGAGATTTGGCGCTCGGAGATGACGGCAAAAACGGCGGAGCTGCGTCACGTAATCAGTAGGGTTGGGACTTGTGGACGAATCGGTGGATTCGAAAAATTCACCAGGAAGACGCAGCGGCGAGCCGAAGACAAGTTCTGCCGGAGTGCAACGAAGGTCTTGTGTTAGTGTAGCACGGAGGCTGACCAGAAGCAGTGGTACGGATGCAGTCCAGTGGGTAGGGCCGAGTTGGGCTTTGAGGGATGTTTTCACGAACGATGGAAACGTTGGATCATGCCGTTGGCGATGAGATGGTAAGCAGTACTTCTGATTCGGGAAGTCCCAAGTAAATTCATCAGGTTATTAAAAAGGGAAGATTAAAACTGGGCGCTACGGTCGGTGGTGATGGTCGAGGGAACCCCGTACCGGGAGACCCAAGCGGCGACGAATGTCCTGGTGATGGTGTCACTGGTGGCGTCAGGCAGAGGGAACGCTTCGCGCCAGCGAGTAAACCGATCGATGCAAGTAAGGAGGCATGTGTGTCCAGCGGAAGGTTGCCAGGAACCCAAGATATCGATGTGGACGTTGTCGAAACGGGAGGACGGCGGAGGGAACGAGCCGAAAGGAGAGGTCGTGTGTCGCTGAGTTTTATACTGCTGGCAAGCCAGGCGGGCACGGGCCCAGGCTAGTGCGTCCTTGTTGATGCCGGGCCAGACGTAACGTTTTGTGAGAAGATGCTGGGTGGCGCGGATTCCGGGATGGGACAGGCCGTGAAGGGCGTCGAAGACAAGATGACGAAAGGCAGAGGGGACCAAAGGGCGCGGAGTGCCGGCCGAAGTGTCGCAGATGATGGGGACGGGGCACGAAGGGAGCAGAATGTCACGGAGAACCAGCGGGCCAGGGCCCTTGCGAAGGTCCATAACTTCCGAGTCATGTTGCTGTGCTGTGGCGAGGGCGGCAAAGTCGATGTTCGTTGATGGAGTAGCAGAGGCGAGAAAAGCCGTAACACGTGACAGAGCGTCCGCCGAAGCATTGTCGAAACCCTGCACATGTCTGATGACGGTCGTGAATTCTACCACTTACGAAAGGTGACTAATTTCACGAGGCGACAATTTACCGCTCCCCGATTTGATGGCGAAAATGAGTGGTTTGTGGTCGATGACGGTGTTTAACTGCCGACCTTCTAGGAGGTGCTTGAAATGCCGCATGGACATGTACATGGCAAGAAGTTCACGGCTGAAAGTGCTGTAGCGGCTTTCGGCATCGGAAAACTTGCGGGAAAGAAACGAGAGGGGGCTCCAAGCACCATCCACGAGCTGGTGTAGCACGGCTCCAACGCCGGAGTCAGAGGCGTCGGTCATGAGGCGTAGGAGTGCATCAGGGCGCAGATGGGCAAGGAATGCGAGGTCTGATAGTTTCGCTTTGGAGGCCCGGAAAGAATCCAGAGCAGCTGAAGACCATGCCAGTTGTGCGGAGTTTGTTTTCTTGCCTTGAAGCATGTCGGTCAATGGTCTGAGGAGTGCAGCACAGTGAGGGATGAAACGGCGGTAAAAATTGATGAGGCCGAGAAATTCACGGAGCTGGCGGATTGCGGCAGGCTGTGGAAAATCTTGAAGGGCCTGGACTTTTGATGGGAGAGGCCGGATGCCGGAGTGGTTCACACGGTGACCAAGGAAATTGAGCTTCGACTTGCCGAATTCACATTTGGCTCTGTTGATGATGAGGCAGTAATCACAGAGCCGTTGAAACAGCTGCCGGAGGTGTTGCAAGTACTGCTCCGGGTCGCGGCTGAATACGAGGAGGTCATCGACGTAGGCCGTGCAGAAAGATAGACCACGTGTAACTGTGTCAACGAAGCGTTGAAACGTCTGGCCATAGTTACGGAGGCCAAATGGCATGCGGACGTATTCGAAGAGGCCGAATGGTGTAATGATTGCAGTTTTAGGAACATCGGATGGTTCGACAGACATTTGGTGGTAGGCCTTGACGAGATCGATTTTAGAGAAAATTGTGCCGCCATGCAGTGCGGAGGTGAAATCGGCGATGTCAGGTAGGGGATAACGGCCAGGAATGATGGCGTCATTCAGGGCGAGGCAATCGCCACAGGGCCGCCAGTCCCCTGGGCGATTTTTTTGGTACCATGTGTTGAGGGAGCGCCCATGGGCTAGATGAAGGTCGGGTAATGCCGAGCTCCAGCATGTGTTCGTACTCATTGCGGGCGATCTGTAAACGGTCTGAAGCAAGGCGACGGGCTCGAGCGTGTGTCGGCGGGCCAGTGGTCACAATGTGATGCGTGACCTGGTGTTTGACGGGCAGTAAAAAGTTGGAAGGACGGAGTAGAGAAGGGTATCATCCAGGAGGATCTAGTAGGTGGACTGGTGCGGGCTGGGTATACTGGCAAGCGGCTCTCGAAGACGGAGGCCCTGAACCAAGAGCTTCGTCACGGCGTCCACGAGACACTTGCTGTGCATGTTGACTAGCAGATTGTAGTGATGCAGGAAATCAGCTCCTAGGATTGGGTAGCGTACTTCTGCGACGAGGAAAACCCATCGGAACACACGTTGGAGGCCAAAATTGAGTGTAAGAGCATGTTCGCCGTACGTAGCGATTGGGGTGAGGCTTGCGGCTTGGAGCGATGGGCCAGTACGGCGAGAAGATGATGACGTAAAGCTGCAGGGCAGGGCGCTCGCCTCGGCCCCGGTGTCGACGAGAAAACGGAGGGTCGGAAGGTCCACGCAGGACGGAAGAGATGATGGCGGCGTGGGAGGTTGCGAGACTGCGCAGAGAGATTTTGCTGAGTAGGAAACTTCCATGACGGAGTCCGTCAGCTCAGCAAGCTTCTCCAAGGACAAGCCCTGGGCGCGCACAAGCACCACGCGGACCGACGGCGGCAAGCGCTGAAGGAAAAACTCCCGCAGGAAAGCTTTGTCGAAGGTAGCAGCCTTGTCGCCCAGGACCTGCTGGAGCCGCCGCAGCAACTGGGTAGGTTTGCGGTCTCCCATTTCTTCGGAGGAGATGAGCTGCTGGAGGCGGCGATGTTCCGAGACCGCTGTTCCCTTGATGAGCTCAGCAGCCAACGTGTCGAACGGGGCCGAGGCGGGCGGAGTTATGAGGAGGTCGCGGACCTCGGCGGCAATCTCAGGTGGTAGCGCAGAGACAGCGCTGGAGGGTCCGTCACCAGGCATGACGGAGGCATTGTCGTCGGCGTTGGCCATGGTGAGAGAGAGGGTTCCAGCGCACGTCCGGAGTCACCAGTTTGTTGCACCCGAAAGGTATGAGGCCGGCACGATGAAGGAAGTGATTGATTTACTGGCCGGAATGTTAGAGTGCAAGATGGCGTGCCCAAAAGAGGCGCGTGCCGCTGGCACGAGAGTCGAGCTGCAGTTGGTTGGTTGGTTGGTTGGCCTCAAATAAAGTGGCACGTACCCAATACGGGCAGTGGCCAAGACACAGGCGGTGAACTGATGGAAAGAGGAGCATTTATAGAGGAAAAAGAATAGTGATAGGGTATAGGCTGTGATTATGGACGACGCAACGACAGGGACCCGTTAGCTGGGAGATCGAAGACGGGACGATGGCTTTTGTGCAAATTCGAGTGCAAAGCGTGTAATGGTACAATTTTGCACTGACTGAAAGAGAGCGAAAAAAGAATAACGAAATAAATTTTGAAAGTGAGAAAAATAACAATGAATAGAAATAATAATAATAATAGTAAAATAAGGAGAAAAAAGTCAGAAAAAAAGTCAGGAGAAAATTTTGAAGAGCACAGCGCACACTCCTGTTGCTTTGTCCAAGCGATGAAGCGCCATAGGAAAGAATAACCGCGGCGGACACAGGCAGACCGGGGTGGAACGGAATTTCTAATAGGCGCCTCCTCGCAGAAGAGAAGCGGCGGCAGAACAGCAGGTAGTGATACACTGTCTCAGGCTCGGCACAAAATGGGCACACTGGAGAAACCACCAGACCAGATCTGTGGACGTAGAAATTTTTCCGAGGAACTCGGCATCGCAAACGCGTGAAAGAGACCTCCAGTCTGCGCGAGCACCAGTCTTTGCTACTCCAAGGATGCAGAAGATGCTGAAATTCCGGAGATGAAGTAAGGGCCGCGGCTGAAAATTCCTGAAATAATGTGAAACTGCGAAACCTCACCGCAGCTGTATATGAGCAGGTTGGCAGGACTGCAATTATTGGGCCGCAGAGAGAGGCCCGTGCTGATGAATCAGCAACCTCATTTAATTGAATGGCCATGTGCCCGGTACCCAAAGCAACCGCACCGAAGTTAGATGGGGCGGGATCAGGTGCTTAAAGAGGCGCAATACCCGAGTCTCAATGGGTGATTATAATGAAGTGCAGATAGTCATAACCATTACTTGGGAAACAGTAGGGTTTAATTTACGCAAGGCTAAAATTACTGCTAATAATTCGGCCAGATAAATTGGAGCGAAGTCAGGAAGATGGAGAGAAAAGAACCATCCGAATGTAGATGAAAAAATGCCCACACCTGCCTTTTCACGATCCTGCGAGGCATCGGTAGCAATGAGAATATGAGAAGGAAAGGACCTTAGGTGGTCCTGCAACAAACCGTGAAGGAGAGGAAAGGGCTGCAGCTTTGCATTCGACGGGAAAATGTCATCAAATTGAATCTTGACTGAAGGAGAGAAGTTATACATTGGATGGAGATCTGTTAAATGAATGTTTAAGGGTTAAGGAGAGACTGCACGAAACATATCTGCGGAGTATGCAAACGAGACCAAGCGGCATTTAAAAAGAGTGTTGGTTGACTAAGAAATATTATACTGGAGATGTGAAGAGGTGATTCGCACAAGTTTAAAAAGGTTTGGACAGTTAAAAGGCGAAATCTAGGTAATAAAGACAGGAAGCCGGGACTTGAGCTCTGGAGAAGATAAAAAACGAGCGAGGCATAAGCATGCTGTTTCTCAGGGATCAAATCGCCAAACACGACAGTAATACCGGCTATGGGTTTTTTAGCTGTAGGAAAAGAAAATGACCAGAAGGGTTGGACAGGAGTTTAGGCTTTGTTCTCTTTTTCGCACTTCAAGAAAACATGTCTGTCTGCGCCTGTGTATAACTTGTTCAGGAGCGCTTGTGGGAAATATATGGAGATGGGACGTTAGAAACAGTTCGTATATGCAGCGGCAGAGAAAACTTTTATGTAGAATAGAGCAACTCGCAGGAGTCGATTGGTCGGGGCCTCCAGTACAGGGCTGCGCTGGCGGCAGCTGACTTACGGATTAGCAGGATGATCCAGACTTGCTGGCGAAACACCGCCGTGGTGCTTCTCAAGAAGCGGCCCCTTAGGAAGTGTCCGCAAAGTAGCGTATTAGGTTGAACGCAAACTAATTTTGGTCTGTCCTTGAGAGTGGATGGTGACTAAAAATTGTGATCCGGATTAGCAAAAAATATTTCTGCGTTTTCATCATACCAGGCTCATAAACGTATCGGGAAGATGTCTTCGAAGTTTGGTAATGATCGACGCCCTAGAAATTTGGAAAACGAAGCATTTTCGGAGGAAGGTGACGCGCGAGTTGTCGCCAGAGATCCCTAAAATCTTCGTTTCTACCCGAAGCACCATCGAAAGCAGGCATATAAAAGTTTCTTTTTATCCTTTCTAGCCTGTTAAGTGGTCTTGTGAAAGCCTGCAGAAGATACGCATTAAAGCGTAAGCAAAAACAGGATACTTCTAGCCTTGCGAGCCGTAACTGGTATGAAAAAAATGACAGTTTTTGCTTAAAGTTTATAAATGAGCGAAAGTGGCTCATTGGCTATGGTGCTCGGCTGCTGACCCAAAAGACGCGGGTTCGATCCCGGCCGCGGCAGCTAGAATTTCTTTGGAGGAGAAATTCTAGAGGCCCGTGTACTGTGCGATGTCAGTGCACGTTAAAGAACCCCAGGTGGTCGAAATTCCCGGAGCCCTTCACTACGGCGTCTCTCATAGCCTTAGTCGCTTTGGGACGTTAAACCCCATAAACCAAACCAAGCCACGTAACCTCTTGTTCTTTAGTCAGGCTTTTGTCCTAACGGGGGAAAATTCTCCTCTCTAGTTTAAAATGATTGGTGATATCATGATATGTGATCATGAAGTCCTTCGTGAAATTCAGGGTACGAGGCCTTTCAGGATTTGAAATACGCGCCACGCCGCGCCTGCGCAAGGATACGAGAATACGGCATGCAATGCGCAATGCGCATCACTACAGGCAAAACAATATATCCGCATTTGGCACAGTAATAAGGCCCGAGGTTTCAAGACTGCGCAGAAATTTGGCCTGAAACTGCATCGCGCAATGAGTAGGCTGTGTTCATTCGGGCTCTGGGCTCCCATGCCTCCCTGATACCACTCCCTTACTTTTGTAAACAAACCAACCACACAGCCACCGCGCGTCTTACGCCGTATGTTAACAGCTGTCTTCAAGCATAATTTCTGTAGGGAATGTGTCTCACCTGCTGTCCAACACGAGAAAAGTCGCTTCTGCAGCACAGCAACACCGACGCAGTCGACACCCACAATCACGTGCAAATGACAGTGCAGTCGACGGTCGAAAAAAAAATAACAAGAAATCTTCGCAACGTTTTTCAATAAATTGCCTCTTCATACATATGTTGAAACAGTGGCGTTGGAGCATAACATAATTATTTAGCAACATGAAGTTTGTGTGATTTAATATAAGAGCATTTATTTTCGCGTTTGCGTCCTCTGGCGTTCGGTGAGAATACTAGACGCTTGCGTAGTCGTGACGTATTTCCTGAGGCCAGTTTCTGCCGAGTGTCCTCTCGTTTTTTCATGCTGTTTGGATGCTGACCCTAAAGACGTGGGTTGGACGCCGGCCACGGCGGTCACATTGCGGTCACAGCGGTCACATGTGGTAAGAAGTCTCGGAGGAGAGGGAAGAGCCGTAAACCGACGCTCAAGGCCTCTGCCTATTTTTTCTAAAGACTTGGCAAGTTCAGCCGGTACCGGTGAACGGCACTGCCCACTCATCGTCGTCTTCTACGTAACACAAATCCGAAATAGAGCGCGTTCCTGCCAGTAGCTCGTGACCGCGAGGCTGAGGGAACATGTAGAAGTGAGCTCCATCATCATTATTGCCGTCTCTCTGTGGTTCGAACACGTGGGGACTCGATCTGCTCTGCGATCTCGGATCCACGTGGATTGCGGCTAAGTACCAGGTGCTGCTGCGCTATCTCTGGCTTTTCTGCTTTGTTTCCTGCGTTCTTGTTTTCCAGGGTCGCTGAAAGTGTGAACATCGGGTGATGTCCACAAGTTCTCCTGGCCAGGGGAGCTCCCCCTTGTCGGCCTGTCTCGCCCATGATCACTTTCCACTTGACTGCTTCTTCCGTGATGGAGTAAGCAGCATCCAGGAAGCTTTCGTCCCCGGGGATGGGAGCTTCATCGCACTAGATTACCATGAGGCGGCACAGGCTGCTCTGAAATTCACCACCCCGCAGTGCATGAGGATCACTGATGGCCGGCAGTTCGGCAGTGGCGGAATTGTTTGCAGACTTCCAGACAAGGCACGTATGGCAGGCTTATCACGCGCGCCTCCTTCGCCAATTATCTGGTGAGCGCGTTTATACCTCCTCGCCTGACGCGTTCAAAATGGTGAGTCCGCGGCGTAGACCCACTTCGGAACGGGTCTGAGACGCCAGAGAAACTTACATTGAATCACCGTTCACCGATGTAGTCGATAAGCAGACAAGACGAAAATGCCGACTGAGAATTAGATATAGCCACGTTTGCGAGGCCCACTTTCCCAGCTGAAGGGAAGGTGTGGGCATTTATCTTTCGCGTTGATCAGTTCACATCTCGGTCCCTAGAGTGCCATAATTTCTGGGTCTTTTGCCATGGTGCCAATACCTGCAAATCAAGACCTGGTTACTGAGCGTGTAGAGAGAACCACTAACCCGCACTTTGTTCTCCCCTAAAGGCTTGGCAAGTTCAGCCTGTGCCGGTGCCTTATGTTGTCTAACACATAACCGTCTCCCTACTTTTGATGGAAAGAGATAACCTTTGCTAGACGTCATTAATTTTGAATCCATGGCGCTTTAAAAGAGTAATTTATAAGCGCCAGTAAGTCGGCGGGAGATTCCCCGAAAGAAATTTTAGTCATACAAGAAGTGGCACCATCAGGGCCAGGGTCCGTGGCCAGTCCAATCCACCAATCCATTCTGTCAAACGTAATCTGAGCCTCTGGCTACTCCATCAACAAGATATCGAAATCACAGTGTGGAAGAATTGCTGTTGTCATGCGGCTGACCACTAAGGAAGCCACGCTTACTATTCAGAGCGGGCTGATGAAGTTCAAGTGCTGTAGTTAGTTAACAAGTGCAGCTGTTCAAGACGTGAGGCATTTGCAGCTGTAAAGAATAGGGCATCTGGCTATTCAAGTTTGGCAGCGCGGCATACAACTGTTGTGTTGTGGATTCCACCTTGTCGCAAGCGATAGGTGTGGTGGTGGAAAACAACGGCGCGTCCCATGAAGTGCATAGTAGAGAATCTATCTGCGTTCATCCCGCAGAGGATGGCATCTCAGATGATCCAATTTGTTGGCAGTCTCCAGTGCTGCTCTCTGAAACGCAATGACATCAGCTTTCGTAGCACCTCCCCAGTCCTCTATGCCCGCGGCTACCAATCAATTATGTAAAACGTCATCTGAGCCTCTGTCTACTCTTCCAACAAGCTGTCGAAATTACAGCGTGGCAGAAGTACCATCCGCAGAGTGCGTTGGCATGGAGGCTGTGATGGAAACTCGAAAGCGCAGTGGGTACCGATTAGGTATTGCTGGTCTCTTTCCGATGAAGACCAAAAAGAATCACCCTAACTCTATACCTAAAGGCAGTATTTAGGAAGAGGCGGTTGCCGCTGCGGCACTGTAGCAAAATAGGGTTAGTGTCAATGTTACAGTGGAACTGCCTGTCATCATTTTCCGCTTCAACTGATTCATTGTTTCATGTAGCACAAGCTGGGCTATGAAGTGAAGTGCACTGTAGGCCCAATGTTGTAAGCCCACGTGAGCCCCGGCGGGACCAATGTGGGATTTGCAACTCAGGCCGCAGTCGACTTCCAGTCGGTTGCCCACATATGCCACACTAGGTCCCACTCGGGTACAATGTAGGTAGCCCTTGTGCGGTCCCCACATTCAGCCTGCATTTATTGATGTCAGTGGCCCATCGATGTCCTGCATCGGTGCGAGTTTGGTCAGATGTGGGCACCTCCCGAGGGTGAACGTCACGCTTTCTCCTCACTTAGCCGCTCCGTTATTGCTATGGGACCTAGCTTGTTACTAAAGAGGACAGCCCACATGGTCCCCATGGGGTTCGATGTCTATTCGCTCATGGAAGACCACCCCCAAACGACATGTTGTACCTTTCAATGACATCCTGACCTAAGCAACCAACCAAAATTCTCTTAGTATACGGGGAGCAAAAATCGCCGACGATTACGGTACTTCCTAATGTGAATTTGATAGCAGCTCATCAGCTGTTTCAGCTCTTCGATAGATTGAGGCAAAGATAGATCTGCAACTTTGGTTTCAGACATGCCCTTTAGGATACATTCACTTCCTCGTCAGCAGAAAGAACTGATAAGCATGGGACATGCACTTGTGTCCGATGCTATCTCAAGTTCAAGCAATTTTGTTCAGAGACCTGCGCGGTGTCGTGTGGTGTAGCGTAAGAAAAGGGGCCTTTGCGTTGCTTTTTGAAACCGCTCTTCGATTTCTTAGAGGCCACAGCCGAAGTTTAGCGGCGGTAAAATGCCCCCGTATCAGGATTTCAAATGTAGGTCAGATTGACGTAATGGTTTCAGCGTTGTTTCTTACACGGATTGTACGGTGCACATGACCCGCGAAGCCCTAGGGCCCATAGAGTACATGAGCAGGAGCTCTTTTACCTTAGTACTTAAGAACCTCGGCTTGAAAAACCTTCGTATTCCTTGTGGTCACTTTTTTTTTTAATTTACATAATACTGCAGACCTCATGTGGTCCAAGCAGGAAGGGCGGATAACGAGGCATATTTACAAACGCCATAAAGTTAGTACATAGACCGAATGTTTGACATATGACAAAAATTAGCGAAACAAGTCAAAGGAAATGCATTGCACAATAATTTGCACATCAAAATTCGTTGCTAAGAGTCCTTTAAAAACTCTCACTTGAGACAACCTCTTCACGCAGTGCATCATCCCCCTCCCTCGTTGTATCAGTGTTTAAAGTATCAGTGTTTAAAAGAGTTTGTTGTCGGGAAATATGGTGTTAGGGCATGGGTATGTTGGTGACGGGTTTTTGGTGTGGTTGAATGTGTAACATAAGGTGAAGAAGAAATTCCAAAGTTTCCATGGATGAGTGAATGAAGAAATATTAGTCGAGCAATTTGGGTCTTATATGAAGGGGTTTAATTTCGTTGGCGGCCATTAAAGCAGATGGAGAATCAGTTCTCTTGAATTTATTGCAAATGAATCGCACAGCCCGTCTTTGTACGTTGTCTAACTTTGCTATATTGCCTTCGGTGCACGGGTTCCAGACAATAGCCACATACTCAAGTTTGGGCCGAGTAAGAAAGTTATAGGCTAATAGGTTAACGTGGCTGGGTGCTCCTTTGAACTTGCGTTTCAAAAGACAAAGTTTTTTTAATGCAGATGAACAGATCTAATCAACATGGTCGCTCGAAATAAATTGTGAATTTATTAAAAAACATAAATATTTGTGTTTTAAACTTCCAAAATAGTAGTGCCGCAAGCAGAGTAATTGAACTGGATAGGATGTTTCTCTCTTGTCATGCGCAAAAGCACTGTGTTATCAGAATTGAAGACCATTTTTGATCTGTCACACCAGGCCACAATTTCGTGGAAAGCATCATTCAGTGTCACTTATTCAGCTACACGCGCTGCATGGGGTGGGGTGGAAGTAAGCAGCGTCCCCTTTGAAAGACGGTAGTGGCAGGTACTAGCGTGCATGGTATTGTTCTATATATGCTCTCGGCAACCGACAACAAAGGCATCTTACGGCAGGAGATTATACACTGGATTACTTTCTTCAGCCTAGTTTCTTTACTTAGATATCGTGTCTCATTTGGCGGACTGAGGTCGAGGTTGAGATTTATTTTCAATCGATTAAGCAGAAGTTAAAAGAACGTCTTTCTGAGCAAGTTGGTAACTGTTCATCTTCGGTTACAGGCGCGAAAAAAGACAGAACAGAAGACAGAAAGACGGGACGAAGCGGCACTGACAACTGATTTATTCGAAGAAAACATGCACAAATATATGCCGTCTTACATGCAAGGTATACTGCCATCTTCAAAGTTCATATGATAGCGAACGGGTGAAAAAATTGCTCTCAGCCTTGTACAAAGATATGGATATGTTGCTGACGCACATGCTTGCTTTTTTTGCAAGAAAAAAAAAAAACTTCGATTAGTTTCCTAGCTTTTTGTCTTTGCTTTTTGACAGAATTCGTACACCAGAAAACATGGCCTTATGCCTAATCATATATAAACATATGCCTAAGCATATAAGGTCCTGCCCGTCACGCTCCTGTGAGCCACGTTTTTCTGGTGTACGAATTCTGTCAAAAAGCAAAGACAAAAAAGCTAGGAAACTAATCGAAGCTTTTTTTATTGCAAAAAAGGAAGCATGTGCGTCAGCGACACATTCATATCCTTGTACTAGGCTGAGAGCAATTTTTTCACCCGTT
Source organism: Amblyomma mixtum (assembly GCF_055824585.1). Classification (NCBI taxonomy): domain Eukaryota; kingdom Metazoa; phylum Arthropoda; class Arachnida; order Ixodida; family Ixodidae; genus Amblyomma; species Amblyomma mixtum. Next base: position 63,191,236 of record NC_143018.1, read on the forward strand.
CGCTATCATATCAACTTTGAAGATGACAGTATTCCTTGCATGTAAGACGGCATACATTTGAGCATATTTTCTTCGAATAAATAAGTTGTGAGTGCCGCTTCGTCCTGTCTTTCTGTCTTGTGTTCTGTCCTTTTTCGCGCCTGCAACCAAAGATGAAGCAGAAGTTAGGTGGCTGATGAGCCAGCTATAGAAGTGGGAAATAAAAATTATTGCAGTTCGTCGTCAGATCGTTCAAACTGCTATGCATTTCTTCCTTAAGCTTTTATTTTAATTGTGGAACTAGCATGCTTATGAATATTTGCGGCCGCATCTGTTTCACTGGTTTTGTTTGCACGTGCCTCCACAGTTATCAACCATTTCGGTTTGTAACGGTACGAAGTTTGTTACACTGCCCATGGAAGTCGCAACCCCCCCCTTCTAAGTTTCGGGACAACCTGACCGGCGGGTATACATTCATGGGCTCTATGGTGACTTAAAACCACGCCCAAGAGAACGGGCCCACAATCACCCTTCCTAAAATTAAGTTTTTCACAACCTCCATCAGTCTTTGTCAAAAGTAACCGGGCTTCATGGTTTGCTTCTAGCTCGTACAGCGGAACCCGTACAACTTTCCTGAAGCTGAAATGGTTGTTAAAGGTAAGGACTGGGGGAGTTCCAATAACTTTTAATCTCTAGGAAAGTCACAAGGGCTCCACTATACAAGCTAGAAGCCAACCATGTAGCCTGGTTACTTTTGACAAAGGCTGTACAGAGACTTAGAATTGGAGGGAGAAAAAAATTTCATTGATGACCTTCAATTTGGTGCTTTCAGAAAAACTTGGAAGTTTTTCTTCGAAGTTTAAGTTCACTCTATGAAAAACAAGTTATAAAAAAGGGCAAAGGAATGTTAGATTCTTTCGCATTTGTTTGTTATTAATTGTTTAATCTGCTTCCCATACCCTGCACTTACAAGCACAACCACGTTTAACTGTGCAGTTTCTGGTTGTAACAAAAAGTAGCCTCATTAAAGGTCGTGTATGTTTTTTTTTTGTACAGTACACATTGATTTACAACGCAACTCACCGTTGGAAATCAATAGCCATGAAATGATGCAACAATTCTTGATCAACAATTTTAATATTGAGACGACAGCAAGCACCCAGCCATCGATAACAGTGTCTACAGGCGATTATTAAACAAAGTTCGCGTTATCTTGTCAAACCTGTTCATTTAGCTGCGAAATGCGTAGTGGCTGAAATTAAGGAAAAAAAACTTTTCCGAAGCTCTTCGATAGTTTGATAAAGCGCATGGTAGCATCAGGCAGCCTTTAATATAGATGGCGGGAGCTGGTATTTTAAAATATAACTATTTGACGGCTTCTGTTCAAAAAGGTACGTGCCTTAAATCGTATCTGAAAGGTACGTAAATCCCCAGTAAAAAAAAAAATGCAACACAATCACTTACGCTTATTTGATGCAGAGAGAGAAGAACAATAAGAAAAAACGATGGATAAATCCGGGAATTCTGAGTGTGGCAAGAGTATACATCGCTCAGGCCTTCACACTTACGTCAGTAAAGTGTCTTATGCACAGCTTTGTAGCAAGTGGTACATGGGAAGCGATGAGCACAAATTCAGGAAAGTAAACTTCGATTCTCATGCAAGAGGAATACATTGAGGCAAAAGCTTATTCAGCTTTTTTTTGGCATTGCGTTTTTTTAATCATGCCTGGTACGGAGCGCAAAAGAACGTCGTTTGGCACACCTGTCTAGAACAAAACCAAAATTCAGGACTCTCTTTCCCTGTTTTTACAACACTGCTACACAGTTCCAACAGGACCACTGTGGTTATGGTTAAAGAATGCCGCGCGAAAAGACAAGGACAAAAGAAGAAGTGGACAGGACCGGCGCCAGTCCTATCCACTTCTTTGTTAACAGCGCCAGTCCTGTCCACTTCTTCGTTAACAGCGCCAGTCCTGTCCACTTCTTCATTTGTCCTTGTCTTTCCGCTCTGCATTCTTTAACCATGATCACTGACCAACAAGCCCAAACCGCCACTTTAGTCCACTGTGGTTGTTCCGCATTTAATAATTTCTTTTTTCTGCCTCCCAGGCCTACTGAGAGCGACGTCGAAATGGACGGGATGATCTCTTTTACGGCCGTTCTGCTGCTTTTGCTAAGACCTGCGGCATCGGTCGACATCGACACCTCGGATGGAGGCTATAAGGAACTGTTGGTATCCATCAGCGAAAGAGTTACTCAGGACGAGACTATCATTGACAACATCAAGGTAAGCAGGGTCCCCCCCCCCCCCCCTCCCGTCCTTTGTCATATTGGAGCGTTTCTTCACGGCGCATTGTTCTTGGCATAGGGCTAAAGAGCGATCAGAATAAGTGTAAAGGGAAACTAAAAGGCAGAACAAAAGGCAGAATGCACTCTCGTAGCGGCGTCGTGTGAAGGCAATGAAATGCACACCTCCTATTGCCTCCTATGTGTAATCACAAGGGCAATCTGCTGTGCCGTTTCCTAGAAGTGAGTGGGTGAAACGCGTTTAAATTTCCAATGGACGAATACAGCGTGATGATATCAACTGAAAGGAATCCCACGCAGTGTTTCTCAATTTCGGTATTTGAAGTTCGAGCTGTACGGACCACGAACTTCAGACCATCGTGAGTCGAAGCAAGTGCTATGTCATCTGAAGTTACTGAGGATGCTGGCAGATAGTAGGGGCATGTTCCAGTCAATGCACATAGTTAGTATCACGTGCTGACTTGTGGACAGAAATCCACCGTATTTGACAGGATTCAAGAGAGATGTGTAAATGCAGATAGCTTGCATGAAGTGTAGTACCGCGTCGGCGACGCTGCGCTTGTTAGTCGAACCTTGCTTTTGAAAATTTTGCAGTTGACGATGAAGACGCGCTTGTCCGTCCCTTTAGTTCATGTTGCCAGCAATGCATTTCAACGCATAGCAATGCACGCCTTCTAACGTCTTCATACAGTGTTGACATTTTTCGCCCCCTCATTTTGCTTTAAGTATTCGCAGTATTCATCTAGGCATCAGCTATACACGTGTCACGCTGCGTTTGTTGTCTTTATTTTTCGTCATTATCCTTGTTTCAAAACTGGCCATGCGGTAGTTGTTTTATATTCACGTAGAAACATAAATGTATTCACGACGTGCTCGGTGGGTCACCAACAGGAAAGCTGAGCAGTAAGAGCGAGCTATGTCATTTTTCTAAATGGAGTTGTGAGAAATGCTTGTGCTCAGTCCGAAGTAAAAAAAAAGGAGAAGCCAGTCGGAGGGGCTTCGATTTGCTAAATCAGGGTGGAATAGCTTTCAATTTCGTAATCTATAGTCGTATTCTGATTCTTGCGACACTAATTACTCTTTGAATTAGGATAATGTAACTTTTGCTGCTCTGGCACCTGTTGTGCGACTCACTCGGTATTTTCATAGTACGAGTCTGGGCACGTTTACTGATGCATAAACACCAGATGGGTTTTTTTCTCGAAAATACTGAGCAAAATGTGGGTGATATCCCGGCATCAATGACACGTTGCTGAAATCGCGATATCGCGCATGCTCAACGATCAATGTGCAACGAAAATTCAGGAATTATTCCACACTTCTGTGGTTCTAAAGCCTCGCATTGTCATTCCATTAAATAGAGAACGCACTATCGCTAGCATGGCATCTTAAGGTATCAGTAGACCCCCTGCTTCGCGCAGTTTTCGGAGCTCGTGACACCCCCCAGTTGAGACCACTTCTCCCACAAACCCAGCATTCATGAACAGAAACATTGCGGGACGACGCAAACAGGAATGCTTCTCGCGCGTGCGCCACGCACCCCGGCGACGCGGCCGTCGGCCGGAGTACCACAACTCCCAGAGTGCATCGCGGCGGCGGTGGCGTAGCGCAATTGCTGCTGAAATCGCTCTTTTATAAATGGAGCTAATTTAGCTTTCCTGGCGTATATATTATTATATTTATACAAGAAAAAATTAATTCTAGCGTGGGATTATTCACCGATGATTATTTCGTGCATAGAAAAGTGAAAAATAGCCAAGTTTCAGTTCCTTTACAGCAAGACCTAGATACACTGAACCTGCGGCGTAAACAGTGGATTACGAAAGTAAACTTGCCGAAAACAGTGCTCATGTGTTATTGTGAGAGAAGCACGTACCTGATTCACTCTGCCTGCAATAAAAACTGGCGCTGATTGCAAACTGTTGCTTAGTGTAATGATTTTGGCGTGCTTTTCAAAACTTTATTGGCATCGGGGGTTGATAATGTTTCTGGCGAAGATGGAAAATTTTTAGTTTTCTTCTTCGTAATACTGGTGTCTTTCCACATGATTCCAAGTATTTACTGCAGCAAAACTCTTTCTCCACTGGGAATTTCCTTGCACAGCACGTTATGCTCCTACAAGTGTTGAAAACTAAACTATAAACGATTAGGCGCGGCCGCCCCCTACGTATCTGAAAATTAATGCAAGCGAACACATGCTAGATAACAGCAGGTATTTGAATGGCAGCCTCTTAGTGAGGACAAGGTCAATGTTCATAAATTTTTATGATATTTGTCTAATAGAATTCCTGTTCTAAACAGAAATAGTTTTTTCAGCCCCCCTTGATCATGGTTTGGTTTATAAACGTTTCAGGTCCCGAAATGACTCAGGCTATCAGGGACGCCGCAGTGAAAGAACCGTAATAATTTTCACTACGTGGGGTTCTTTATCGTGCACTAACAGCGCACAGTACACGGGTCTCTAGAATTTCGCCTGCATCGAAATTCGGCAGCGGTCGGGATAGAACCCCCGTCTTTCGGGCCAGCAACCGAGCGCCGTAATCACTGAGCCACCGACCATAATGTACGCGAGTGGAGCTAGAAATTAGAACGGATTTGTTGAACTTCTCTTTTTTTCGGATGCTGTTCAAGAATAGGATACTCTTTTTTTTTCATATTGCGTTAATGTTAATTAAAAGGTGGAGCTTACGTCGTCATTGGAATTGCTTTATTTCTTGCATCTTGTATGACCTCCCCCACTTTTTTGTAATCGTGCGTATGGCGCGAATAAATGAGTCATAAGCATACATAAGTTAGTCATATGTACGTGTATTATGACTAAATAAGTAAATTGTACTAAATAAGCCACGATTAGGAGTAAATAAGTCATAAATAAGTATTTTTATAACTGTACGAGTGTAATCAGAGCAATAAGGCTAATGTCTAACGGCTGCTCACCAGTGTTTAAGAATAGTTATTACGCCCTTGTTCGACAACTGCGTTACTTACCTCGGGCCCTTCACTCAGTAATACTGGTCAAGGTAACAGGCGTTTCAGGCCAGGCAACTGATGTACAAATGAGGTAGATAGAAAAAATAGCAACAAAGGAAAGATAAGGAATATGTAGAAGTATGGCGCGTGCCACGCCCCTAGAAAGCGAAAGGCACTAGGAGCCTATCTGCTTAGCAACCACGGACAGTTTCACGTTTAATTTCTTCAGACGAGATGAGCGCAGATTGTGCAAACGGTGATGAAAATGCGCAGGTACTACTCCAATCCTCCTCCGAGTTCCTTCACAATGCAACGAATGGACGCATGTACTTCAAACACGTCACCATCGAGGTTCCGAAGACGTGGCCAAAAAGAAAGAGTGCCCGGACACTTTCGTCCAGCGCCTTCTACAGGAGCGACGTCCGTGTTGACATGCCCACGGAGCAGAACAGCGACGGGCCGTTCACAAAACAGTCGATGCAGTGCGGCCAGCCAGGAGAATTCATCCAGCTTACTCCAGGATTCCTGTCTTTACTTAACAACTCTACGGCCAGGAGCTCGCTTAATCCAGGTATATCAAGTAATTTCCTGCTCAATATTTTCGCTTTTAATTCCTTTACGACAACAGTCATTACTGGCAAGAAAGCCGAGTGGGAGCCTGTCTTTTCGCGCAGCAAGGAGAATTCGGGACTTGGGCCAGGGAGAAGGACGAGAAGCAACAAACTTTTGTCATATGACAAAGGGGTTAGGGGTAGAGGTTAGGGTTGATGTTTAGACAAGCGCGTGGGTTCTCTCGACTGCGCTGGGTGGCTTGAATTCATGCTTTTCGCGACCTCCAGAGCCCAACACACAATCCGGAGTTGTACCTCCGGCTGAGAGTTGAGCAGCGCAGTCTCCTGCTGACTTTGGTTTGGGAAATGGAGGCGATGAGGGGGTTGGCCCTCTGGGCACTCGAATAGGATGTGATGATGGTTTCCTTTAATGCGATGGCAGACAGGGAGAGGGGTGAAGAATAAAGGGTTAAAACGTCGCTGTTACGGTAGTAGAGAGAATCTGGAGAGAGTCTGAACGGGAAAAAGAAGGTAAGCGCACCGTGAGTGCTCAGGAGGCAACCCTTGAGCGCGACCACCCCTGAAGATCATTGTTACCTGCGCAGCATAGTCGCTGAGCTTCTTGATAGTTTCTTCGTTATGTTTGTCCTTTTGGAAAAGAGACCTAGGATCCTCATCTGATCAGCTTTGGGCATGGTTTTGCCCTCAACCTTAATTTCGAAATTTCAGTCGCTCTTGCACAGCAGCGGTTTCGGATTTCATCTGAAGAGTTCAGATTTTTTTGCGGGGAACACGCAAGGCCCCTTTAGGCCGCGTAGGACACTAGTGTCCGCCGCCACCTGAAATCGCTGTTCTATGCAACCGTAACTGCCGCTGTTCATCCATGTGCAAATGCCATCCGCGTATATGCTAAAATTTAGGCCTTTTATGTCCCTGAGGTAGGCGCGCAGGCCCCTGATCGCCACGCTAAAAATAAAGGGGGAGAGCACCGAGCCCTGCGGCGTATACCTTACTTCCCAGGTGAACCGGGGGGGTTTCTAGGTCCTGAAAATTTAGTTTCAGCGTCGTCCTGTTTGAAAAGCAATCCTGGATGTGATTATACGCCCTCCCGCCGACTCCTATCTCTTGAAGCCCTGCAAGGATCACAGCATGCTTAACATTTTCAAAGGCTTTTGTTACATCTAAACCTAGAATTACCTTCGCAACTTTAGATCTGGAATTTATAATGACGTGTTGCAAACGAAGCATCACGTCCTGCGTGCACAAGTCCGGCCGGAATCCGACCATCTCGTGCGGCCATAGGTCGTTCTGTTGCATGAAGTGCGTCAGTGTGGCCGGAATCACGCGTTGCATGAGCTTTCCTATGCACGAAGTTAGGGAAATCGGTCTGAGATTTTCCAGTTTGTGCGGGTTGGCTGGTTTAGGGACTAGCACCATGTTTGCAGTTTTTCATTGTGGAGGGATACTGCCGCTACTCCAGCCCTTCTGCATGCATTCGGCGAGCGCCGTTATAGACACATAGTCCAGATTCTTAAATATTTTGCTTGTAGCCCCGTTAGTACCAGGGGCCGATGACGTCTTTAAACCAAAATTTCAGCCTTGGCCTCCATCTCCTTGATGGGCGCATCGTGAGTCTCGATCAGGGTCCTCGTATCGTGGGAGGAGGAGGGCTGTGTCGCCGACGTAGGTGTCCACTAATTTTGCCACGAGCTCCGCGTCTACCCCTCGAACGCGATCTGGCCTTTGCCTAGACTAGTTCCCGATTGCGCTTTTGAACTATCGTGGCCCAGCTAGATGGCGCAGCTGGCTTCGAGTCTTTTAAAGTCTCGTGTTGCCTTCCATTTAATCACACCTACAGCATCAGTTTTGCTCGGAAAGCTCAATTGCGTAATTCTCAATTTCCTTATCATGCCTGGCTATTCTTGGCCTCCAATTTCAGTTCCATCTTTGTGTGCGGAGACGCTTTTTCATACTCCGTTAAGGTTTCCGCATGTGCAGGAGTTTGCTGTTGGCGGTCGCCGGGGCGTCATCTTCCTGTAGGGTCGTGGTTGCGGTTCTAACGTGGCGCATAAGGGCCTCCACCCATTCATCAATATTCTCAATCTCCCCCTCTACATCGAAAGTTTCCTTGATTTGCCTCAATATATCCCGTTCAGTTACGCTTGTTTCTCTCCGCGTCTTTGTACGCAGCGATCGCTCCCAAAGTTGAGCTCCGTGTTTCTCCAGCTGATCTCTTCCACGTTTTAGGTGCTCATTAGATCCAGTGTATTGTCAACGCTAACGCTGTTGCCCATTCTGGTTGGACAGCCTGGGTCTATTTGCCGGTTGAGGCTCAGTTCGTGAAAGACTTCCCGCAGGTGCCTTCCTTTCGGGTCATGCCTGTATTATCCCCACTCTTGGTGGGCTTCATTAAAACCTGGTAGAATTAACAATGGATTGGTTCCTGCCGCCTTGATCGCTTTGGGAAAGAGGGCCCTAGCTAACCTTTGGCTGCTTAGGGCTACTGCAAAATGTTAAGGAGGAAAATAATGGGCTCCTCCTTCCTACCCGTGAAAATTTCGACGAGAACCGCCTCATCGTTACGAGAACTGATTTCGTGCGCGATTGCCGCCATTCCTTTTAACAAATGTAGTAACCCGGGATTCTTCCCCGCGGTCGCTAGCAAACGCTTCATACCCCGAAAATTAACAACTACCTTGCCCGTTTCCTGCAGGGCTATGGAGAAAGGTTTCTGAATTTTCTGTTCGACGTACTGTTGGACGAGCGCTCGAAAGTTTCCGCTCCCAGCTCGGGAATCCCCGCCCCGACCTCGGGCGTCCCGCCCTCTGACCATTGAGCGTCCTCTGCCAGCGCCTGCGGCTATTGCATCAGATTTTTGCTGCCGCTCGCCTTGCTGTTTCTGTTGATAGGCCATTTTCCGCTCCCACTGCCGTTTTTTGGTCAGATAGGTAGCCCTGTAGATTTCCCTGCATTCCTAGTCTCCGAGCGGGTGATTTTTGCCGCGCAGCTTACGCTTCGCTGCCCAAGTATGGCCCTACTCCGGGAGCTCCACTCCACATCTTCGACACTTGACGTTGTCAGTGTAAGGGATCGTTAGTATACGTCACGACCGGCTTAGTGTACGCGGGGTCATCGGAACGCGGCTGGGGGCGCTCAAAGCGAAGCGTCTCCTATTTGGAACGCGGCGGCTCGCGAACGCGCCAAGAAGTACGGGTGTCCACCCCTCTCCGCGGTACCGATTCGCGCACGTGCTGGCACGAATGTCTATTTGTGTTTGTTTTTATTTTGTGGTGGAGACAGTGCTCTACCTTACGAAAGCTGGAGGGCTGGCTATGCCCTGGATGAACCAATGATGTTAAGACCGCAACATGATTGGAAGCTACGGAATGTGGGCCGGGCCTTTAGGGCTTTAAAACCGGGTCCCGGAGCCGGAAGCAGGGTTCTGCGCTAAGGTGAGATGCTACGCATCTTCGGCTACGCCGAGTAGGGGCCTCCCCTAGTATTAGCCAGTTCCACCTTTTTTGTTGTTTGTTCTGCGCTAAGGTGAGATGCTATGCATCTTCGGCCATGCCGAGTAGGGGCCTCCCCTAGTGTTAGCCAGTTCCAACTTGTTGCAGTTTTGTATCTTTGTGCCGTTTAATTTGTCTCGAGTGCCTTTAACTTGTGTATGCATTGTAAATATATGTATATAAACCTTTAAGTTTCCCTTGATCCCTGCATCTCTACTCATCGATAGACCGTCACTGACGGGGCACCCCTGGTGCGAAGAGCTTCAGTCATCAAGTTGAAACCAACCGTCTCTCGCGGGGCACCCCTGGTGCAAAGAGGAAGATAAAGAACCTGTGAAACTTTACTGTCAGCATCCGGGCAGACATCATCGCGGCGGCCCAAGCGTACACATGCGTTGCATACCTCGTATGCACCTTTCCCATGTAAGCGAGAGTTTAACACACTTTGGAACCTCCGGATTTTCGAACAGTATTAAGACCATGGTTGAATTCCCGCCAAGATGCCTGACTGCAAGCACGGGGTTGTTACCCTTGAGGGTGCGCAGTCGGTGCGGGTGTTCTTTATTGGTGAAGCTAGGGGTATGTCGTGCAGCGCCCCCTTTCCGCAGTCTAGCCACACTACCTCCGCTTAAGCGGTGTTGATAAAGGACGGAGAGAGGCGGTACTGTCGTTCCACCCTTCCCCTCCGTTCTTTAGCGATCAGTTTCATCTTCGACGGCGACGTGGGCTCATCCCACAAATGGGCGCTCAAGGGCTGCGCTCTAACAAAAAAAATTGTACTGCACGGCAGGCGTAACGGATAATATGAGGGTTCATAGGTGCTGATAGCCGCGTTTGTGTCTTGGGGAGCGTCAAACATCAGTCGCTGCTCTTTCCTAATCGATCTTTCGCGCGCGACAACGCGTTGCGCTTTTTTTGTGTGTGGGTTCTTATGTGTAACGACCCGCGTAACCAGAGCTGATCATTGAGCGTTATAATGGCTAGCGCCACGGGAACCCGTGCCGCTGGCGCGTGCTTTACGTAATTACTGCCACTAGTCCTTCTTTCAAGGCCGCTTGCCTAGCTCATCAAGTGCCACCAGGACTGCGCGAGCGCCTCTGGGGCTGCAGGGCAGGCTTTCCTTCACGCCGGGCGCCTACTTTTACAACCGAGAGATAATTACTACACTGCTGTCGACACATATGCGCTACTCCAATGGCAGCGCGGCACGTAGGCACCAGGGTTGGGTGCACTGAAAGTTTCACCAGTGTTCGTTTAGGTTGGGCTCCGCGTGCTCCTATGTCCTGGCGCCAAGGTACGCCGGGGCGCCGACAACGGGAGCTAGCAGCATTTTATTCTTACAAGTGCGGTTAAGAAAGACACTCACACATTCGCAGCGTACTTGTTCGTGCACGAGTGGGCCCACTACAGGTACGGCGTGTTCGACGAGTACGGCAGACGCAACGACAGCAGGCACCCCCTCACTTATTGCCACGATGGAAAGGTGAGACATATGGTGAATACTGAATGGGGCAAACGAAGATGGGAGGGATTTACGGTTACAGTCAGAAAGTTGTAATAAAACTGATTACAAGTAGATGTTGAGAGCAGCTAGAAAAACAACTATACATAGAAGGAGACTCTCTCCTCAAGCAACGTTTGACATTGAAAGACAAATGTTCCGTGACCAACTCGGTAATTTAATTCTTGAAAGGGGGCTAAAATTGCGAGCACCTAACAGGCAGTAGATCTTGATTTTCCTCTGTCGCGTGAAGTAGGATATTTACAGAGGGCCGAGATCCCGAGCATATGGTCACGTTCTCTTTTGTGGAGGACCGAGCTAGTCTCTAAAGATTGGATATAGTTTTCCGCTGCTTGAGTAGCGCCGGAGACTCCGGCATTGTCACAAATCCGACCAGACATACTTGCTTTAATGATGTTCGTGTTGAAAACGAACATAGAGAACTTGAGACTGTAAAACCTAAAGTTTTTGTGGCGAAGTCTTAGACCTTGTTTAATAAAGCTGCATGTAATACGGATTGATCTAGCTGTCCTTATACGGTAGTTTTTGATGTGGGCGTGCCGTTCTGCTCGACAGTCACAATCGTCGCTCGATGCTTTGGACCGCGAGCCAGGGATAAATTTAAACGCCCTTAATAAAACGCAAAAACGGACAGAGTCTAGCGAGGTCTTTAGAGCTCCGCAGTGTTTACCCAGAATATACAGGAACACTAGTTCTCCGCTTGAAGCACCGCCATCTAGCAGTCAATGAAGAGACATGGCGAGAGTTCCAAGAGCTTCGGTATGTCAGAGCTCGAGGCCGCCACAATGTAGCGAAAATTTGTGCGCCGATAGCTCCCTAGAATGACATAGTTTGAATGCTTATAGTTTCTTTTAGCAGCGGCGATGAAAGATAAGTTCATTTAGACAGTTTCCTTGCTTATTTCTATGAAGACGCGTGCCCTGGGGAAAAACCTTCTGACATGAAGCGGAGCATCGTCCTTTGAGAAAGGACGTCCCAATCTGCTCTCTGGATACAGCTATATTCTGTAGATGTGAAAAATAACATTTCTCATTCCTTCTAGCACCAGCAGCAGTATTGGGCGTGTGCAGGCTACTGCTGATGATAATGATGATGGTAGTGCAGCTGCCAAGCCCCTAGTGTGGTCGCTGAGAACGAGAACAGCCAGAAAAACAGTGCACGGATGTTTTCTCTTTGTGAAGAACGAGTTCAGTCGTTTCAGGAAGCAAAATAGCTAAGTAAAGGTTATTATACGGCTTGGCCAGTGTACACGACCTGTCAGCTGTAACGGATGAATTGAAGAGAGATAAACACACCCAACAATCAAATCGGTTTACCTATTTCCCTGGCCAGGGATCCCTGCCAACCAAACCAGTAACTGCTGAGCTTTGCAAGAGTGATTGAGAGCTAATAATGAGAAGAAGAAAAAGAAATCAGAACGCAAGTGTTTTTATTTGCATTGCACTGTTGACGTATCAAATGCGCTCATCACTTGGTGAACGTGCGCGCGAATTCTTTTGTCAGGTACAGCTGAATGCTTGCTCAGCCCCTATCGTCTTCATTCCGAGAACGTCGGATGGAGACTTGTGCCCGATAGACAAGAAATGCAGCCTTCAGGGCAACTGCGAGGTCATCTTCCAGCAGGACATACATGACCCTGTCCAGTCGTCCATCATGTCCATGCCCTATGTCACCAATGTAAGAATTTTTCACTGACCCTGGTAGTGAAGTGCGGCATCACCCGCTCGCTTTGAAAGGGCTTATTTTACAAACCCTGGTTTAGTGTCTGAAGCAAATCAAGGAAGTTAGCGGTGGCTAAGAGGCCTGCACAGTGATCATGATGTCAAGATATTAAGATAGCACCAGGGTATAGGTGTGCCCTCTTGAATTCTGTCTTGCTAATAAGCAGTTTGCGCCACAAAAGCTGTATTTTAGGGAGTGCACCGAAATCTCGCCCGAATTCTTGTATTAGTGACTAAGCCGTTGGGATAAATATGCGTCATCGGTTATAAAATTTCCCTGCTTGCTAGAGGGAAGAGATATCACCAGAGGGAAGAATTCCCATTGGTTGTAAAGAAGAGATATCATAAATAGAAAAACGCTGCAGATTGGAAAAATAAAAGGATGCCCATGAAGTGACGTCACCAGAACGAAAATGACGGCACTTCCGGCAAATGCACTAAAACTATCGAGGCTAAACCTATCGGATTGCCAGCAAATAATGAAATAAGGCGTCCCTGTGAATTTTTTATTCTCTCTGTATCCCTCGGCGCAAGTTAGCAACAGGAGCACTCTCCTTCATAACCTGCCTGCTTTCCTGTGCCCCTTCCACTCTGCTTCAGAGATTATCACTTTCCGCTGAGATTCATATGCTGCGCTTCTGCTGCGTAAGATCTCGGAGACATAAAGTTTTTACCTCCTCCTCTTCTTCTTCTTTGAGACATTGTAACCCACGCTGCCGTGCATCAACGGACTCTTCCCCCGTTACAGATCAGCCAGTTCTGCGACAGCATGGACGGGCCCCGCCGCCACAACCCGTTCGCACCGAACAAGCAGAACTACCTCTGCAATCAGCGGTCCACTTGGGATGTAATCAGCAAACACGAGGATTTCAAGAAGTGAGTAGGGTGGTCCTAGCAGCTGCCGGTCACAAGTAATATCATTGGAGCTTGTCGAAGTACTTAACCGTATAATTACTGTAATAATTCTCGCACGGTGGAAGCGTGGCTTCGTTTTATTCTAACGAGGTGGCTGCATGGCGCGTGACAATTTCCTCGGTGGCAGACGAAGCCCGTCCTCGCGCCAGTCAGTGTGGCCGATGGTGGCAGCGCTTGAGAGGAGCCACATCGGCAACTTGGATCTTGCTGGAGCGCCGATCGTTTGCGGTAACTTTGGCAGCTACGTAGCTTACATCGCTCAAGCGACTCGCAACGACGTAAGGGCCGAATACCTAAAGAAAAACTTACGTCACAGCCCACGCTTACGCAATGGCATCCAGAGCCAAAGTAATCTCCTCGGGGGTTGTTGCCGCAAGGTGACGCTTGCATTAGCGGTCTTTCGGTCGGAGTTGACAACAGAAAGTGGGCAAGCGGGCTATTCGCCGAACTTCTTCAGCGCGACGTGATAGGTGGTAGGTGGAAATGTCTTCGTGAAAGGAGAAGGCAAAGAGTGTGTCCAGTAACGCGCGCGGCATCCTCATGTAGAGCAGCTAGAAAGGTGAATATTCGGTGACCTCATGCTTCGCGGTGTTGTACGCGTACGTCACGAATGGTATTAGGGCGTCCCCGTTCCGTTGATTGATGCCACTACAAGCACAGCATGTTAGTGAGGGTGCGGCTTGTGCACTCTGTAAAGCTGTTGGTCTGTGGGTGGTAGTGTGTGGAGTGGCGGTAGTTAGATCTGCACAGCCGTTGTAGCTCTTCCACGACGTCAGCACTTAACTACCGGCCACTCTCGCAGATAACAGCGGTAGCACCATGATGAAGGATAAGAGAGTGCTGCAGAAAAGTTGACAAATTACTTGATTTCGCTGACACGAGCGCCAGTTATCACGTATCTTGTCAGATAGTCGACACAGACTACAACCCAGCGGCGTCGGAAGTTTTCACGTATCTTGTCAGATAGTCGACACAGACTACAACCCAGCGGCGTCCTTCCGAAGACTTGGGAAAGGGGCCAAGCAGGTCGACACCAACTTTTTCAAAAGGCGCCGATGGTGGCTTGACCGGGTGTAGAAGGTCCACAGGAGGGGATCTGTTTGGCTTTAGACGTTGACATTCGGGACAGCTTGCGACTGTCTTATTCATGCTGGTAAATAGAAGCGTTCAAGAATGCTCTAAGTGGGCGGTAAACCCAATGTTGACCGGACGTGAAGTTGTCGCGCATGGCGTGCAGCATTTCACTGCGAAAATTTCCTGGGCAACCAAAAGCATGCAGGCACCACAGAGCAAATAGTTCTTGCACAGAATGCCGTCCTCTAGGGTGAACAGCGTAGACTGTGATCTGGTGTGGGCCGGAGCAAGAAATCTTGCAACGTGAGGTCGTTATGTTGCTCTCACCGAACTTTTTTTAACTGTCAAAGCCCGTGTCACACTGCGGAAACACAACAACGACATCAACTAAACGCGTTCGCAAGCGAGCCGTCAACAAGTCGCCTAACCAACTTGTCCCACAACTTCTTGTCACACTGCACGAACGGCACAGAAGCGAGACAGATTGCTGCGGTGTTTCCTCGGTATGACAGCTTTCAGGAACCGGAACAATAAACAAACAGCGTTCGTGGACACGGTAGGCCATGTTCGTTGGCCGGGCGAATTTCCTAGAGACACCCCGCCAACCAAAGCAAGCATTTTGCGTTGATTCACCGCTTTGGTGTCTTTCGTTTTTGGAAACGTAGTTTTCAACGTACAGAAAAGAGCGTCTCCTTTCGTCGCAATGCTGTCTGCTGCGGTACGGCGTCTTGCAGGCAGGCGCATATGGACGGGAAGGCTGCCGTGGCCACCGTCGGTTGGCGGATCAGGCTGCCATGGAGAAGCACGTTTCCTACGAACCCCTTCGCATTTTTGTGAGCAAGCGTACACTTCTGACGAACGCGGCTCTGTAGGGAGCTAAAAGGAATGCCTTGTACCTTGCGTATGGACTGCCTCGGCCGCGAGCTCCAGCAGTTTCTTGACGGGTTTGCGCGCGAGAACCGCCTGAGCAGGAGCTGGCATACGAGTGTGCCAATTGCTCGCTTGAACGTGACGCCGTCGTATTCGTGCCACCAGTAAAGTGACCTGATCGCGATGATTGAAGAGAGGAGCTTTCCATGGGATATAACAGGCCTAAAATATGAATGGCGTGGTCTGAAGGAATGTGTGTTTCAAGAAATCGCTAGGTCGTACCGTATTTCACAGGTGAGCGCGAGTTACCGGCCCTGCTATTTTGGAACTTGAGATGAACAAGAAAGCAGTGCCGCATTTATTTCCTTAGGACAGCAAAAAGAATAACTCTGCTGGGTTCCCATTTCATTGCTAGAATGATGCGTATAATTTTACATTTTTTTAGTACCCTGACAACGTGGTACAAACTACATGAATCTGCCGAGATGGGGGCGTGATTTGTAGTGACCGGCGGGTTTGATAATGCTTTGTGGGACCGCAGCGCAAAATACGAAATGCCTAGAGGTAGACACAGGGCACAGAATGTAGACGCATGTAGCCCGTGTTTGATTATCCCGCATCAAATTTTCGAAAACGCCTTTTTCAGGCGCTCTTCGCAGCCCGTCGATCATCCAGCGTGGTTTCTCTGCGGTGGCGGCTCGTCGTCCGAGTCCGCATCGACGGTGCAGTATAGCAGTAAGGCTGAACCTCAGCCGCCGCGCACGGTCTTAGTTTGTCCGATATTCTGCAAAACCACCAGTAGCTACGCAGCGCAAATCGTCTCTTGTTTCCTCACCTGTGCATACGCACGGAGGAGAGCGCGCGAGCAAGAGCAGAGAAGCGCCGGGGAACGCGATTGAAGTGGTTTTTCTGGTGTGACAGAGAGTTTCTGAACAAGTTCCACACATGTGGCCAACACAGACTGGTGGGAGACCGCGACACGTTTCCCTTCTGTTCGAGTTGACGCGATGTGACAGGATCGCCAACCAGACGAAACCACTGTTTTCGCAGTGCGGCCTTAACACACGACTGCGCAAGCAGTAACGTGTTCGTCACCACTGTGAATCTGGACGAGCACCGCCACAAGGCCGACACCACTGGCATCACTGTGGATCTCTGTAGCTGCGGTGGGATCAAAGTGGGGAAAAGGTTTTCTGAATCCACAGCAAATTTCAGCTGGTTAGAACCGCATTCGACTCTCCACACAAAATGGCAGTCCTTACGCTGTAGAGAAGTGAGAGGGTGTGCAAGGTGCGCGGAATCGGTAATAAAGCGGCGCAAATATTAACACAGGCCAAGGAAATTCCGAAGGGCTTTCAGGGCTCGTGGTTCTTCAAAATTCCGAACGTCACCAAGAGTCCGTCGATGGGGCCAGATTTCCTCCACATCCACGAGGAATCTAAGGACGAAAGTTTGCCGCTCTCCGAAATAGCACTTCTTAGAAATAAGGAGGAATGCAGCCTTGCTGATGCAGTGGAGAACCATACCGAGGCTTTCAATGTGCTCTTTAAAGGTCTTGCTAAAGATGATGACGTCCTGAAAATAGCACATGCGTATATAATATTTTAATCCTCGTGGGACCGTATTCATTAAAAGCTCGAATGTGGCATTCACATCGCCCAAGCGGAATGGCATGAAGAAGCCGTCGGGAGTCACGAAGGTGGTTTTCTCTCTGTGAAGGATGTACTGGTAATATCCAGTACCCAGATCGGATTTCAAAGGGTGATCAGTATGACGACGAGTAAAGGCGGTCCACAGCGTCATCAATGCGCGGTAATTGATACACGTTTTTCTTTGTCATCGCATTTAAGGGACGATAATGGACGCAGCGAGCTATAAAAAGAAAAATGATGGGTGTAATGCTAACAGACCGGATGCGGGCAGAGTGGGCGAGGGAACAAACACGGGATAGAGACATCCTAGTCGGAATCAAGAGGAAGAAATGGGCTTGGGCAGGGCATGTGATGCGAATGCAATATAACCGATGGTCCTTAAGAGTAACGCATTGGACTCCAAGAGAAAGCAAGCGCAGCAGGACACAGCAGAATGTTAGGTGGATGGATGAGCTGAAGAAGTTCGAAGAGACACTGTGGCCGCAGCTGGCAAAGGACACCGTGAATTCGAGAGACATGGGAAAGTTCTTTGCCTTGCAGTGGGCGTAGTCAGGTTGATGATGATGGTGATGAATCGATGCAAAATCACCGTGAGATGTCTTTCTTCCTCACTAGTATTATGGGCGCGGCCCACGAATTGGAAGACGGCGGAATGACTCCATCCCGCAGCATCTCTTGGACCTAACAGTTAATGATTTTGCCCTCAGCCGCAGATACCCGATACGGTTTCTGAAGAATGGGATATTTATTCCTCGTGTTAATTTTGCGGTCCATAGGAGATGCTGGCAAAGATGAAAGAGTCACGCTGTGGCTAATGTCGAACACGTGGCAATGAAGCACGATTATGTCGTGCAGTGCACATCGCTCGGGAGAAGGGAGCGATTTTTTTTTGCTGTCTCTCGCAGCTGAGAATAATAGTCCGATGTTTCGGATGCTGGTCGGCGAGAATCGGAAACGGCCGAGACAGTGTCGGTAACATAGTCGTGAGATCTCGCTAGTTTAAATCGAGACGAAAGGTGCACTGGTTGTGTGGTTCGGTTCACGACCCACAAAACCGTGCAACAGTCCGCTGCGCCCTGACCGCATGTCGTGGTGTTCGTCTCTCCTCTGTTGTGTCCTCGTCTTTTGCTGCGCTACAGTGTATGGGCACAAATATGTTCTTTTTACACTGTATATATCTCCGGTTAAATTAGGGTGTTCCAAAACCCCATTCGAATGGTGGAAGATTTAACCGGGACGAAAGCTGCTGGATGGGCTGGAAGGGCCCCGTCTTGTGTGAGAAAAACACGTTCTCGTGACTCCAGGGAGGATATTCGACTTGCGCTGACCGGATGTGTCATCGCATATAAATTTCGGCAGCTGCATTGTATAGTGTGGCGCCACACTGGCCAAAAAAGTCAATGCCAAAGATTACATCATCCGTTGCCGGTCTAAAACAATGCATTTTGTCTAGAAACTTTCACCACCTACTACTATACACGCAGAGCAAATGCTGACATGGACTAAAGGGCGCGCAGATAGACGGCGAGGTCAATACGGGATATATGTTCGAGGCGGCCGCAGCTCTAACAGACGGGCGCGTCTCTATTATCGTAGGAGCAGACAGGAGTCCGTTTCGACCGAGAACACAATACAGGTGCGCATCGAGGTGTTCGAGAAGGCATGGTCTCGGGTAGGTCACCTGGTAGGAGCTGACTAGGTTGATGTCGTGTTTGGAAGAGAGAGCCCTATCTCCTGAACTGTAACTGTTGCGCGGCTCCTCGTAGGCGCGCCGATGCCAGGGAGTGGGCAGCTCTATATGTAGCCCGAGAAGGTAGCACTCGTGGCAGGCTTGATCTCGTTGCACCTAGCAGTTGAGAGGTCAACTCCTCACGCATATCCGCCGAACCACTGTGGCGATATCTTCATATCTACGAAGGTCGACGCTGGCGACACTAAGACATTCCATAGCCGACGAAATTAGTTTGAAATCAGCACCGACTGTAGTACCACAAATGCAAAGAAATGTTTCATTAACTCTGCCGTAGAGCCAGATTTATTTGGTGATGAAGAAGCTTTAGACGTCTTCGGCAGTTCTTTTTAAAATATTGTACGCCTGGTCTTCATGGAAATTGGTGAAGATCACGATGTGCAATGCACAGCGCGAGTGTGCGTTGCAATTTAACATCAGGCGTGATCGGCTGCGGCGATAATATAGTGCTCCCGTGCAGTGGACGGTGAAGCTTATCTGTTCGGGCCGCCTCGGGTTTGAAACACGGCCTCGGGACAAGTCATTCTATTTTCGCATAGGCTGCCGCTATGATAGGTTTTTGCATGGCCACCTTCAGGGTCGAGCTTCACACTAACCGGGTGAGCCGGCTAGCCCTCTTGAAATGGTGCATTCGCCCAAAATGTGGTGGTTTAGGAATGTCTTCTGCTTTCTCTCTTGAGAAGATGGAAAAGGTCCTTGACTCCTAGGTAGGCACGTTCATTGAATTAACATGCGGAAGCAATATAAAAAGTTCCTAGAGACCGCTAAGCTGTTTGGCTATGTAGCGTGAGAGCTTTCGTCATGACCTCATGACGCAAATAACTTTGAACAGAGAATAATTACAGTGTCGTTATGGACCTTTCGTGTGCACACGTGGGGCCCGACGTAAACGAACGTCTTTCGCACATGCTCGAATGTACTCCAAACCCGTTCTGCATATAGTTCTCTGCACAGTAGGCATCGAAGCCGCAGTAATGAATGTTCTGGCGCACGCCGATGCGTAATTTCAAGCCTATTTTCGAGCCCTTCCTGCTGTTCATCGGTGGTTTCGCTGGTGCGCCATTATCGTGGTCTTCTCGCATCTGCTCTAAGCGCCCTTTCTACTCAGCTTTCGCTGCGCATCGACGCCGGCAACTTTCTGAACCGGCTGTGGACGCTGTTGCTTCCAATCGTCCCGCTGCACTGCATTCCGCGGCACTTGGCGGCGGCGCGTCGACGTTTTTGAAGCGAAAACCTTCACTAGGCTCGTCAACACCATGTCTGGCGTGTGCCTTGATAAATTTGAGCCACAGCTGCGCATGCGCGAAATCGAGCGACGTCACGCGGAGCGCACGTGGCCGCTGGTGCCGCAGCCGTCGTCGCCGCCGCGCGCTGACTGCGTCGTCTGAGCGTCGCCGCTTCTTCTCCTCGCCACCATTTTACCCTTCGCCGCTGCCGCGCGGTCGCCGCCGCCGTCCCAAGAGGAGAAGGCTATTTCGCAAGGCGTTGCGAGAACGCGTGAGCGGCGGCGGCGGCCATAAAAGAGGCGGCCATCCTCGCCGCCGTTCGACTTTTCGCCGCAGCCGTGCGCAGCGCACATTTGAGACAAGTATATAAAGCGCGCTTGCCCATTGAACAGGCGCAGACACTCGCCATGGAAGAAGAAGAAGCAACAGTTGGACGGCGCAGAAACACCGATCGAGAAGTGGTAGCTTCGGAGCTGGCTGTAAAACAGTATTACAGGTCGTGGTAGCAGCATCCCACCGCTGACACCAGTTGTTACGAGTCGTGGTAGCAGCATCCCACCGCTGCCACCAGTTGTTACGAATCAGGTAGCATGGTCGTGCCGGAGAGGGGAATGAGGAAGGTCGGAGACGAGGTTACGGGAAAGACAAGAAGAACTTTATTCAGGTAAATTTACATTATATACAAACAGCAACTGAGAGAACGTATCAGTAAGAGAGTCTCGAAAACAAGGAGTTGATGACGAGAAGCTACATGGCGATAAACTCGATTGTCAGGAGCTACTCGGCCGTACTCGGCGCCGAGTTTTATAGCGTTCCCTTTCCCTGGACTCCCTAGGTGGGGGCCGGGCTTGTCGAGGAAGGAGTGTACTGAAAAGTCCACTGTGGCACCCATCACACACCCTTTCATTAGGGAACACACCGCCGTCACGTGTCGAGATGTAGAGGGTGCCGTCTACGTCGCGCAGACACCGGAATGTCGGAGAGCGGCGTTCCCGCGCTTTTCATGTGGTCGCACGTGCGCCGCCGCGGTGGCTCAGTGGCTATGGTGCTCGGCTGCTGACCCGAAAGACGCGGGTTCGATCCCGGCCGCGGCGGCTGGAATTTCTTTGGAGGAGAAATTCTAGAGGCCCGTGTACTGTGCGATGTCAGTGCACGTTAAAGAACCCCAGGTGGTCGAAATTTCCGGAGCCCTTCACTACGGCGTCTCTCATAGCCTCAGTCGCTTTGGGACGTTAAACCCCATAAACCAAACCAAACCGTCGCACGTGCAGGGTCCAGGCTACATGCAAGTCCACGCGGTGCAGGAGAAACACTCTCTGTTAACTTCTTCCTAGAAGACGGACGCTGCTGTCAAACTTGATGACTGGACCCAGCTGACACCCGGGCCCCTTGGAATGTCAAGTACTGCCGACCGTGGCAGCTAACTTCTTTCTGTAGAGGAGGGTGCACTGCAGAGCTGGGCTGGCCAGTTGCGGGGTGGATTACTGACTTCGCTTCCGTGGCTAATCCAGGCGTTGACCCCGCGTGCCTTTCGTGACTCGTCGGCATTCCGCTGCAACGGAGCCGATTTTTCCTCACGACGAAGGCGAAACGTAACAGCAGCGAGAGCTTTTCGCTTACCCAGGCTTAACCTTAGCTAAGCCACAGCCAATTTTCGTAAAGGAGCTCCTCTTGTGTGGGTAATGGTAGCCTGCGAGAGCCCATCACTTCTGACTCGACGTTTCATTTACCTTCGCTATAGCAGCGCTGCCCGGAATGGATTCTCACTCGGCTAACAAGCGCTTGCAAGCTGATGATTTGACCGGCCACATGTGAGCATGTGCGGCGCGCGCAGCGTTCCGATTGGTCCAGCTGCTGTGAGCGCGCTTGGCGCGAGCCAGCACTGTTAACAGGCGGGACACAACGCGAGTGATTGGTTTATTGGTTTGGTTTGTTGGGGTTTAACGTCCCGAAGCAAGTCAGGCTATGAGGGACGCCATAGTGAAGGACTCTGGGAATTTCGACCACCTGGGGTCCTTTAACGTGCACTTACATCGCACAGCACACGGGCTGCTAGAATTTCGCCTTCATCGAAATTCAGCCGCCGCACCCGGGATCGAACCCGCGTCTATCCGGTCAGCAGCCGAGCGCCATAACCACTGAGCCACCGCGGCGGGGCACAACGCGAGTGAGGTAGCCGAGTGGAGCTCTCTCGTTTAAACAGAAAAGATCAAGCACTAAACTATTTTAGCCCAACTACACAATACAGCGGCGTACGCGAAACTTCTCTCGAACAATATTTTCTCTTAATGTACGATTGTTTAAGTATTCTGGAAAATCGCCGCAGGTAATAAAACAAATGTCGTTATTTAGAGCCACCTGTTTTCTAACCCATTCCATCTACTTGTATATTTGCCACTAATACTAGTGGAAATTAATAAATAAAGATAGCAGTGCAAAAGAAAGTACCAATCCAGAGAGAGTTCAATGGCTATGACAACTTGTTTCATAAAACTGCCCGCCCGCCCCGCCACGGTGGCTAAGTGGTTATGGCACTCTGCTACTGGCCCGAAAAATGGGGGTTCGATCCCGGCCGTGGGTGTCGATTTCGATGGAGGCGAAATTCTAGAGGACCGTGTACTCTGCGATGTCAGTGCACGTTAAAGAACTCCAGGTGGTCGAAATTTCCGGAGCCCTTCACTACGGCGTCCCTTATAGCCTCAGTTGCTTTGGGACGTAAACCCCAATGAACCAAACCAAGCCTAAAGGTGCCCGCCCGACTTATCCGGCTCTTATTATCGTTTGGAGGCTAATGAATACAGAATCCTCGCGAATAAATTGAACGAGCTAGTGAGCAAGCGGACGAAGGAACGAACGAATGAAAATTGTTTTCTTATTCCAGCCTCTCAACGCCGGACATGTCAAAACGAATCAAGGTGACCTTCGACGAAGCGCAGCAGAAAGAAGGCCTCGCCCAACGAGTGGTGCTGGTGCTGGACGTTTCGGCAAGCATGATCGTGAGCACACTTTTTTGGCGGTCATTTGCGTGAATGTGAAGAGATGCACGGCGCCCTTGTAACGATCATACGGCGCCCACAGGGCCCCAATAAACACTGAGTTCGCATATAATTTGAGCAAACTTTTACACAGATCTCTAGTATTCTCCCATGAAACGCTTTTTCTTTGTTACACGTGTAGAGGCGGAAAATATTCCGCCGCGGGTTCTTACTGTGGAATAATGTGTAAAGCAGTGCGCATGCATTGAGATGTGAATTTACGCTGCGCTTTGCATACAATTCACGATGGAATTTAATTGCATTGCAGCTTCAATTTCCAAAGCCTGAGGGCGGTTATGACTTCACAAGTAGTGGGTTTCACGCAATACCATCAAGAGCCGCAGTTAAATACAGCTTTATTCAACGTTTGTAGAGACTTCACGGAACCGCATGGCGCTAAGCGCGCGCCAGTTAATTGGTAAATTGCTTTTTGAGGAAAGGAAATGGCGCAGTGTCACAAATATATCGGCGGACACCTGAACCGCGCCTTAAGGGAAGGGAGGAAGGTAGGAGTGAAAGAAGAAAGAGAGAAGGTGGTGGTGGAAACTTTTATTGCCAATGATGTAAATGGTGGGGGCGAAGCCCCCTACATGGCACTTGGATGCCTCCTCAATGTGAGTGGGAGGCACCCTTCCAACGCGAAGGTAAGCCCTTGGAGCGCAATCCTTCTGTGAGCGCTGGAGATGATCCGGCGCTGGTCTTGAGCGGACGAGCTGGTCACAAGGACTCCAAGTAAGACTCCGCCGCGGTTGGTGATGGGGGATGAGGGAAGGTGGGGCATGTGAGGAGGGTGTGTAAGAAGTCTCCTGGTTTGCCGCAAAGTTTGCATGATGACGGGAATTGGTCTGGGTATCGGGCACGCGCAGTATTGGGTATGGAGCAGTTCGGGTTTGTAGTTGTCGCCGATGTGCAGCCTGCGCTATGGTGAGGGATGGTGCTGGGGGTGCGTATTCCCTTCGTTTGTCTCGGTAGTACGAGAGAATATCACGGAAGGAGAGCAGGCGCTCCGAGGCTCGTAGAGGGGGTTCGACTCCTGCCCGGAATGTGAGACATCGGGCTAGGGAATGAGCCTCCTCGTTGCCAGGGAGGCCTGCAAGTACTGGCGTCCAGATGAGGGTGATGAGGCGCCGGGGCTGCCAGAAACGTAGTAAACGAGCAGCAGTGCTGGATATGTAGCCCTTGGCATAATTTAAAATTGCAGATTTGGAATCGGAGATATTTTTTGTGGCAGATATAGAAATGAGAGCAAGCGCGATGGCTGCCTCTTCTGCCTCTGTGGTCGAATTGGTAATGATAGAGCTGGAGGTTAGAAGCTTTGCATTATTGTCGGCTACCGCCAGGGCCATACGGGAGCCTGTCGTATATTCCGCTGCGTCCACGTAGACCACCTCATGGTCCTCGCTATACTGTTTGTGAAGGGCCCGAGCCCTTGCTACTCTGCGTTCCCTGTCTCGCTCAGGGTGCATGTTCTTGGGGATGGGGGTTCCTTTGAGGTCAGAGCGGAGGGTAGCAGAAACGGGGACCCCCTCGGTAGGCTCTGTAATTGGGGTCAGGCTCAACTGAGACAATAAAGTACGACCAGCCTCTGAGCTGGATAGACGGATAGATAGCTACCATAAAGGTAGCTTCTTTTAGCTCCTCATAGGTGTTGTGTACACTGAGTTTGAGGAGTCGGTCGTTGGATGTGCTGGGGGGAAGATGTAGAGCCGTTCTCGTGCAACTACGTAGGAGCGCATTAACCCGGTCTCTCTCCTTCTGTTTGAGGGGTAGGTATGGAAGGGCATATGTTGTGCGGCTTATGGGTGAGGCGGGTGAGGCGAGCCTGGGTGAGGCGAGTCGTGTTTCGCTCGCGTAGGCCAGCCCCGCGGTTGGCTATGCGGCGAATCAGTCGAGTGGTGTGTTGAGCGTGTGTTTGAAGTGTCTTTATGACTTCTCCGTGCGCACCGTGGGAGTGCAGAGCCAGTCCTAGCACGCGGATTTTGTGTACTAGTGGGATGGGATGGGTACCTAGGGCGAGGGAGATGGGTGCATTGACTGAATCGTCTTGCTTGTGCCGGTAGAGGAAAAGCTCCGATTTTGAAGGGGAGCAGGTTAGGCCACGCTCCCGTACATATGCGTCGATGGTGGTTAGTGCCAATTGTAGGTGTTCTTCTATTTCGGCATCGCTGCCATGGTTTGCCCAGACAGTGATGTCGTCGGCGTAGAGGCTGAAATGGATGTCGGGAATTTGAGCTAGCTGTTGTGGTAGGTTAAGAAGTGCTATGTTGAATAAAATAGGGGAGAGGACGGCTCCCTGGGGCGTACCTCGTGCTCCCAGCGTGATCCCTAGTAGGCTGTGGTCGCCGAAGGTAAGCGTGGCTGTGCGGTGGCTGAGGAAGTCTCGGATGTTGTTGTACATCCTGGCGCCGACTCCCAGGGTCGTAAGGTTTTCTAAGATAGCTGAGTGTGTAACGTTATCAAATGCCTTAGTGAGATCCACCTCTAGGATAGCTTTAGTGTTGGAGGTGTGTGAGTCGAGAATGTGATGTTTTAGCTGCAAGAAGACGTCCTGTGTGGAAAGCCCTGGTCGAAATCCAAACATGCCAGTGGGCATGAGATTGTTGCTTTCTAGGTATTGGCAAAGCCTGCGCTGGAGTACATGCTCCATGAGTTTGCCAACAGAAGATGTGAGGGAGATGGGTCTGAGGTTAGAAGTAAGCAGAGGTTTGCCAGGTTTGGGTATGAAAATGTTTCTCGCCTCTTTCCATTGTGGTGGGAGGGTGCCCAGTCGCCAGCACTCATTAAAGTATTCTGTAAGTGCAGCAATGGATTGTGCGTCGAGATTCCTGAGAGCTTTGTTATGTACCCCGTCTGGGCTGGGAACTGAGGACGTGTTAAGTGTCTGGAGTTCAGCCTGTACCTCTGCTTCTGTAATAGGTTGGTCAAGCTGGTCGTTAGGAGTGCCTGCATAATCAGGGTGGTGTGCAGGAGGGTATGTGGGGAAGTATTGATATCGAAAGTCTTGGAGGAGGTCTGGTGGAGGTATATCTGAAGTGTGCATGAGCTTGGTGAGGGCGTGTCTCTGGGTAGTCTTAGAGTGAGTGGAGTCTATTAACTGCCGAAAAAGGTTCCAGGTCTGAGGCGCACTCATATTGCCATCAAGCTTGTTGCAGATAGTAAATTTCACAGGTTCTTCTTCTTTGCACCAGAGGTGCCCCGCCAGAGACGGTTGGTAACTCGAAGACTGAAGCTTATTTCTTCGCACCAGAGGTGCACCGCCAGAGACGGTTGGTTTATCTCGAAGACTGAAGCTTGATCTCTGCACCAGAGGTGCCCCGTCAGAGACGCTCTCACGATGAGTAGAGTCAGGGATAAAGGGAATACTTATGTACAGTTTATGTACAGCAATTTACAATAGATATAAGTTAAGGCACTAGAGACAAACGGCAAAAAGAGACAAAACATCAAAAAGGACAAACCAAACAACAAAAAAGGTGGAACTGGCTAATACTAGGGGAGGCCCCTACTCGGCATAGCCGAAGATGCATAGCATCTCACCTTAGCTCAGAACCCCGCTACCCGCTCCGGCGCCCGGTTTTAAAGATCTAGAGGCCCGGCCCACATTCCGTAGCTTCCAATCATGTTGCGGTCTTAACATCATTGGTTCATCCAAGGCATGGCCAGCCCTCCAGCTTCCGTAAGGTAGAGCACTCTCTCCACCACAAAATAAAAACAAACACAAATAGACATTCGTGCCAGCACGTGCGCGAATCGGTACCGCGGGACGGGGTGGACACCCGTACTTCTTGGCGCGTTCGCGAGCGGTCGCGTTCCAAATAGGAGACGCTTCGCTTTGAGCGCCCCCAGCCGAGTTCCGATGACCCCGCGTACACTACCGATCCCTTACACGTCCTTCCCAAGATTCTACAAAGGACTCAAATGCAACTTTTAGAATTATAACAAGAAAGGATCGGTACGGGTCACAAAACCACCCTGTGGGTGACATACCGCAGCTACACCAGCGCTGGCACCAACAAAACCAAAAGCAAAATGCACACACAACATAAGCAAATTCCACAAATACACACGGTGGCATGCCTGCCGTGCGCCGTAACACGGCGTCCAAATTGGTGGGTTGCACCCAGTTCACCACCTCCAAGTAGACACCCTCGTCCTGCTCGCGAACGAGCACACACACACACACACACACACACACACACACACACACACACACACACACACACACACACACACACACACACACACACACACACACACACACACACACACACACTCGCAACTTGAGCGTTCAGTAGCACTCGCACGACGTCCGTAAGTGGCCACGTGAGCCTCCTTAGTCGCACCGAGCGTCCTAGTGTGCGTTCGAGCCACTACGCGTCTCAACACAATTAACGCCTAACTGCCACTCGGCTCATTAGGCTGGTGCCACAGCGGGGCAAGAACTCAACAGCTGGTGTCCTCCAGGATCAAACACGTCATGATCCTCGATAGGTCCAAATCTTTGACCATGCGACGCCCCTAAGGGAACGCTCTCTCCGGCGCACCAGTACGAACAGCGTACTGCGTAAGGAACAGTGCGGCCGGCTTTGCTACATCTAATTTGACGTACCGCAGCCCGGAACGTACTGTTCCTCGCACCGACTTTCAATTTGAAAGCCACGCCCCTGCCTCCTGTTACTTCGCCTCGCTTGGAGCCATTTGCCCCGTTCCTGCACGGGCATGCAATGAAATTTCCGCTCCCTGCATTATAGGAGCTTGCCGATTTCGTGGCATCATACAACTCCAAGGCTACCTGCGCTCTTTCGCAGCCACTTAATCCTAATTTGCCTTGTGGCAAGTCGCCAAAAATTTCCCTGTCCTCAAATGAAAGGACTTTGCCATCAATAGTGCTACGTGGCACTTCATGCCACATGCCTGGCACAGTGTGCCGTTGCGGCAACGTTTGACCTCCTCCTATCCCTAGCTCGCCAGTCTGACGTCTGTCGTCGCTGGTCGTTTCACACTGAACCGACTGCTCTTTTTCGCAGCTTGCCTGAGACCGAGTTTTTATTCCTGAGCTCGCGTCCGCGTCCCTGGTGTCATTTGGGGTAGAGCTAACCTGTGCAGCTGGATCGTCGGAGTGCGCGTTCACCGCCTCTAACACCGCGACGCTGCGTTCCGT
Source organism: Amblyomma mixtum (assembly GCF_055824585.1). Taxonomy (NCBI): domain Eukaryota; kingdom Metazoa; phylum Arthropoda; class Arachnida; order Ixodida; family Ixodidae; genus Amblyomma; species Amblyomma mixtum. The sequence goes on from NC_143018.1 coordinate 63,219,478, forward strand.
CAGGATACTTTCTTCACGAGAGATTCCAGTTTCGCGGAAAGCTGGCTCTCTTTTTACTTCTCTCTGGCTGTTTTCTTTTCCTGTGCTTGACAGGCATATGCCTTTGCCTTCCAGCACTGGCGACCTCTCTGCTCGGGACTCGGAGCAGTTCTCCCTGGCTAGTTGGCTAGCTCTCCTAGACTCTTTGAGCTTAGCCAGCTCGAGCTCTAGCTGCTGGCGCCTTGCTTCTAACGCCTGCAAATCCGGAGGTTTTTCCTCGCATTGCGGCGCCTTTCCTCCATTCACTTTTGCAAGCTCAGCCTGATAATGAGCTAAGCGCGGCTTCGCCAATTCCACTCTGTACCTCACATCGAGTGAGGGCCGGCATGGATAACCCTCCATACCGCCGTCTGTACCCCTCTACTGTCCTACCGGCTCGAACACATGAACAGGGACGTGAACAATGCGACGAAGGAAACTCACAGTTTCGATGCGTCGATCCGCACTGCCAGCTCCTCGGCGTCGCAGTCCACCGCCACTTCCACCGGACGCTGCGATGAGCTGTCGCACGCCGCTGGTCCTGTGCACGTTGTCACTTGCTGCGACCCGCCGGTGACCGTCAAGTCCTCGACGCGCTGCTTTTCTTGACCGGATGCAGTCCGGCGTCGCTGAACTACTGCCGTGGTCCTTGCGTCCTTGCCGCCGTCTCTCCGCAGGTCCTTTCTCGAACGCTGCTGTTGCCTGACCGTCGCCTTTCTCCCTGCGTTCAATCTTCTTCCTGCGCCGTCTTCCGATGGCCGCAGGATCCTGTCGACTGCGCCAGTAAATTTCACAGGTTCTTCTTCTTTGCACCAGAGGTGCCCCGCCAGAGACGGTTGGTAACTCGAAGACTGAAGCTTATTTCTTCGCACCAGAGGTGCACCGCCAGAGACGGTTGGTTTATCTCGAAGACTGAAGCTTGATCTCTGCACCAGAGGTGCCCCGTCAGAGACGCTCTCACTATGAGTAGAGTCAGGGATAAAGGGAATGCTTATGTGCAGTTTATGTACAGGAATTTACAATAGATACAAGTTAAGGCACTAGAGACAAACGGCAAAAAGACAAAACATCAAAAAGGACAAACTAAAAAACAAAAATGGTGGAACTGGCTAACACTAGGGGAGGCCCCTACTCGGCGTAGCCGAAGATGCATAGCATCTCACTTCAGCACAGAACCTCGCTACCCGCTCCGGGGCCCGGTTTTAAAGATCTAGAGGCCCGGCCCACATTCCGTAGCTTCCAATCATGTTGCGGTCTTAACATCATTGGTTCATCCAAGGCATGGCCAGCCCTCCAGCTTCCGGAAGGTAGAGCACTCTCTCCACCACAAAATAAAAACAAACACAAATAGACATTCGTGCCAGCACGTGCGCGAATCGGTACCGCGGGGCGGGGTGGACACCCGTACTTCTTGGCGCGTTCGCGAGCGGCCGCGTTCCAAATAGGAGCCTCTGGGAGGCCTGCGATGTATTTGAATGTGTAAGAGAATCTCGATGATGAACTGGTCGCTACCAAGATTCTCTTGTGTGTTGCACTATGTGGCGTGAGGGAGTAGATGTGCGAACGTGAGGTCTGGCGTAGTGTTTTTGCAGACACTGTTTCCCGTGCGTCTAGGAGAGGTGGGGTCTGTGAGCAGGGAGAGACCGGCTTGTTGCGCGGCTAACCATACCCGACGTCCTTTCGGTGTCTCGTGTGGGTAACCCCAGGCTGTATGTGGGGCGTTAAAGTCTCCCACGACGAGTAAGGGGCACTTGTTGGCTATGCACTTCGCGAGGGTAAAGAGGCGTTCGAGTTATCTTGAAGGCACTTAGGGTGGCTATATACATTTAGGATGAAGACACTGTTCGCTCGAGCGAGTTGCGGCACAAGCTCAATAAGAAGGTGATCAATGTCTCCAATCACAATGGAATGGGAGATGGTGGTGATTGAACGACGAACCAGAAATGCTACCCGAGTGGGTGGGGGGGATGGGGGCAGAACAGGAGCATAGCCGGGTAGGGTGAGGGGGTTTGAGGGTTCCTGCAGGGGAAGGATGTCGGGTCCTGTAGCGCAGGACAGCAGTTGGTGGATTACGTGACGCTTCTGACCAAATCCCCGGCAGTTCCACTGCCAGAGTGTAAGATTACGGAGTGGAACTGCCCTCATGACAATCTATAAAGGACGGAGCTGTAACGGGGGGTTGGGAGCCCTGAACTATGGTAGAGATAGGGTTGGCCTGTTCCTCCGGTGCTTTGGGCTTCTTGCGTCTGTTTGGTGTGGGGTCACGCTTTGGGAGTCGGGACTCAGTATAGTTACAGCGTTCAGAGAATCCTTGCGTTAGCACATCGAATCGGTGGTTAAGAATAGCGTTGTCTTGTGTTATGCGGATTACTGCGTCTTTGATGGGTGTGCATTCCTCATTGATGCGAGTTATAGCGTCCTGCAATTTTGCCTCAAAGCGAGCTGCAAATGATTCAAGCAGGGTTGGCATGTTGTTTAATGAGATGGGTGTGGAGGGAGGGGGCGTTGTGCACGGAGGTGAATTTGTAAAGGGATCAGTGTCAGCCTCCATTGCTAGCAAATCAGGAGAGGAATTAGACTCGGAGTGGGAGGACGAGGTATCGGCGGTAGGCGGGTTGGGAGGAGGAGTTTAAGATGTGGTAGGAGCGGGAGCACCTGGAAGGGTAGAACCAGCGGCAAGAGCACTTATCTGGGCTTCCAGCTTGGCGATGTGTTGACGCAAGGCGGCGGCTTCTGCTCGGGTTGCTTTAGCTTCTGCTTTAGCCGCTGCTGCCTCCTCCTGAGATTTTGCCAGGGCTTGTTGTAGACTGCGTTGTGCAGTCAAGGATGTCGTGTGCCTGTGTGAAGAGGCAGAGGTGTCCGAGACTTGTTTCAACGGCACTGACCAAGCTGGTTTGTTTTGGTTGGGCTGTGGGAGTCCGGATGACAAATGGGGAAAATTTTCTCTGGATAGGACCAAGTCGTGCTGCTGCGTTTGTGGGTGGTTTGGCTGTTTCCGTCCCTTGCAGGATCCCGTGCCTGTCAGGTGTGGGCCCTCCCGCAGAATGCACTTGGGCGTGCAAAGTGTGTATTCTTGGGAGTGTTGTGTTCCACAACGGAGGCAGTTATTTATTTGTCTTGGGACTCGGGCATACGTCGTGGCGGTGACCCGGCTTGTACAGGCATCCGGACTGCCAGTTTGTACAGGCATCCGGACTGCCACGGTTTGGGGTGCAGCGGTGGATGGCTCCCATGTATTTGATGGAGTGAGGGACTGTGGTGTTAAGGACGAGGTAGCAGCATCCCACCGCTGCCACCAGTTTGTTAAAGACGAGGTAGCAACATCCCACCGCTGCCACCAGTTTGTTACATAAGAGGTAGCATGGTCGTGTGCCGGAGAGGAAATGAGGGACGTCTGAGGCGAGGCTGCTAGAAAAAGACAATGGGAGAGGACTTTATACAGGAATTTACATATTTAAAAGTGAGCTGCAGGAGCGCTGCATGACGACAGCTCCTCAGGAGACCATTCGATGACAAAGAGCCCCCCGGCCGTGCCGATGCCGGGGTTTTTAAGAGTTCCCTTCCCTAGGGTCTCTAGATGGGGGCCGGGCCTGCAGGGGAAGGAAGTTCTCACTGGCACCAATCACAGACACACACGCACTCTCTCACTCCCGAGAGATCACACCGCCGTCACGCGCTGGGAGAGGGGCGGGCGATGCCATCACCGTAGCGTAGACGCCGGAATGTCCATGAGCGGCGTTCCCGCGCATTACGAACGCGCGTTCACACTCGGTGTAGGGGAAACGCTCGCTCAACCGGACAGACGGACGCGGCTTCCGTGGCAATCCAGGCGCTCACCCAACGCCCGTCTCGGGGTTTGTCGGCGTTTCGCTGCTGCCATGTCGTTGTCTTGCCCACGACGAAGGCGAGACGTAACAGACTGCCCCGCCGGGGGAAGGAGATCCCGATGGACAGGGGACAGCATCCGCTGTCCGGAGGGATGTCGCTTGAGGCTGGTCTCAACCGGAGTCGGTGTCACCCAGACTTCGCGCACTTTTAAGTGGGAAGCTCCCAGACACCCTTAGAGCGTGTGGGGGTAGCGGTCTCGGACTCGATGGAGATGCCCTCGACTCAGCGTGGCAAACTCAGCGGAGACCAGCTACCAAGTGACAAGAGGTTTTTGGGCGTTCGGTGCCCAGCTTTCGCTGGTCGCAAGCCAGAGAATGGGTCGGAGCCAGAGGTTTACAAAACAAAACAAAGTTTATACAGCAAGGAGACGATACAGAGGACTTCACAGTCACTAGTACAGACACATACAAAGTGATTAACGAAACAATGCAACTCGTGCAATGTCAAACTCCAGAGAGAATACAATACACAGGCAATATTGCACCTAAAGTGCACTAACACAAGAGAGAGAGGTAAACAAACAAAACACAATTTGTTCACCGGGCACTGCGGCAGTCCGACGACCAGAGTTCCACGACGATGCCGTCCCGCAGACTGGCGAACGTTGCCTCGTTGGTCCGTGGCTGGCCGAGTGGTGTTTTCCCCGGGAGTCGAACGGGCGCGCTTCTCCGAAGCTTAAACGGCGGTCCGGGCTAACTGATAGCGGTCAACGTCCTTCTTTATAGGCTCGCTCTCCCGTCTGTTTGTTGTTCGCGCCCGAGTAGGCGCGCACATACACGCAGCATTGGCAGTGCTGTCTCCCTTTCCTCTTCTCACCGGCCGCGCGTCCCCATTGGTCAGAGGTCGCGGGTCGCATCTCGAAGTTTCGAGCGTTTTCCTGAGTGGCGCCGACGCCGACGGGCGAGGGGGACGTGTCTTAGTGCACGCAAGGCTACGCCCTTTCCCCCCGTCAGCTGTAGAACCGACTCGTCTGTTCCAGAGAATTCGGCGTGGATGACTCATTCCTTCGGCGCACGCCATGACGGTGGAGAGAGAGGCACGCGCTCGGCGGGCTTTCCCTCTCTCCCGTTGGGCTCGCGCCGGCGAGACGCCGTGCGCGCGGCGGTTTTTCTATCTTGGTTTCTAAAATGCGCCGAATTTTGTGACACTGCCCCTTCCTTTAAGAATATTGTGTAACAATATTCACAAAACACAAAATTCGCGCGCACATGCATGCGCTCACAAAGTCAGTGGCGAATGCCAAAATACATACATCAATACCTTGATGCTTTCACATACATAACACAGTACAATAGACAGATTGCACTCCAAAACACGCCACAGTTCGGCGGTACAATTCGCGCGCTCACAAAATACATGTGAAAATACATACATCAATACCATGATGTTTTCACATGCACAGCACAGTACAATGTTCACAATGCACATAAAACCTGCGGCGATTGGGCAGTACATTAACACAAGGCTACAAACATGGAGCACGCAAATACAAGGCACACTTTCGCCTATACTTCCAAGTTCGGCCTACCCAGCGGGCTCGGAGAATTACTGTTTCCTTCAATCTTTCAGTCGCGGTTTTAATTCCCTTTCGGAAGCGGCTCCGGCTTTTCTTTCTGTCACGGGTTGGACTCTTCTTCCTCCTCATTCTGAAGCTTCTCTTCCGAACGCGGTTTTGGCCCCGCTTCCTACTCGTACTCCTGTCTGGTTCTGCGGCCAGTCTTCGAGCCCTTCTTCTTTTCCTGTGGCCAGCGCGTCTGTTGCGAGCAAATTTAACGCCAGTTCGCTTACTACGGCTGCGCTTCAGGTGTTTGCTCTCTTTTCCGTGTGCGCTCTTCTGTTTCCGTTTGCGCCTCCACACTGAGTCCTTGCTGTAGGCTGGGCTCGTTCCTCTGAGCTTCTTTCTGACTTTGCTGCGATGTTTGGGCAGCTTGTTTGCATTCGGCTCGGCTGTCTTCAGCTTGGTTCTGTCTCTTCCCGTTTTCTGCCTGAATTTTCTCCAGGGCTTCTGTTTTTCGGTTTCACCTGCTTCTGTGGTGCCCGACTCATTTCTCTTTCTTTTTTCCTTCTTCCAAGCTCTTCTACGGAGCACACCTGCTTCAATGTTAGTTGCGTCATCCGAGTTCTTATCTCGCGATGAAGCCATTGGTCCAGCTCTCTCTTCTTCTTCGTGGACTGAACTATCCTCTCTTTCCAAGTCCTTTTTTCTTCTTTCGGAGCCTTCCTTGTGAGGGGCATTCTGAGCATGGCTCATTAGCCCTTGATGACTTATTCTCCTCACTTTCGCTCAGTGTTGCTTCCACAGCTTTCTCTGATACTTTCTTGAGCTCGTTAGTTTCAGTGCAGTGCTGCTCCATTCCTTGTACTGCACTGTCCCCTTCCTCCGAGGCACTAATTTCCTCTCCTTCGTCATAGGCACCGATTTCCTCGCCTTCCACATCGTGAAAGCCCCCCTCGCTGCTCGAGGGTTCACTCGGAACGGCTTCCGGGTCTTCACTGAGTGCGCTTTCTTCAGTTATTACAACGTCTGAGCTTTCGCTCTCAGTGCCATTAAACCACTCTTTCTCGTGGTCTTCACTGCCGGACTCAGAGGTGTAGCACTCGGACTCCTCCATAGAGATCCGAACTGCTTCTTTGTCCTCAGGCGGCTGCTCTAGGGTTCCCTCTGACTGAAGCGTCAGGTTGGCCTTTACTTCAGTGTCTACTACCTCAGCAGTAGCCACACTGTCAATTTCCTGAGGAAGCGACACTCCGGTTTGTTCTTCACTCTCTTTGGCTTCAGTTGCAGGAGCAGGCTGTTCCACAACCTCACTCTCACTAGTTGAGCTAGTTACAAACTCTTCCGTGGTTGCCAACAAATTAGACTCGTTAGTCTTCCACCCGGCCTCTCCGGGGTTAAGCTCCACTGGATCTCTGACGTTCCTCGAACGCCGCATTTCAGCAATCTTCCTCTGAAGGATTGCCATCTCTCTTTCACAAGCCCTTTCGGCTTCTTCACATTTCCTTTGGCTCTCTTTCTCTCTCTCTACTCGAGCCCTCTCTCTTTCCTGGTCCACCCATTCTCGCAGTTCGGCTCCGGTCATCCCCATCTGGAGACCGGCCTCTACTAGCTCCTTTAGCTCCTTAAAGCTCATATTTGGAGACCGAACTCTACATTCAAGGCAATGAATACCTCTCCACGGTGCACCTCACTAACCGCTTCAGAGCGGCCCCTCACAATATCGCTCTGCTGCTACCACTCGTTTACGACCTCTTCGTAAACTCCTTCCGACTCTTTCTCCGTTCTCTGTGCTTGCAAACACCAAACGTCCTGTCGCGGACGCCAGAATATATTGTCACCCAGACTTCGCGCACTTTTAAGTGGGAAGCTCCCAGACACCCTTAGAGCGTGTGGGGGTAGCGGTCTCGGACTCGATGGAGATGCCCTCGACTCAGCGTGGCAAACTCAGCGGAGACCAGCTACCAAGTGACAAGAGGTTTTTGGGCGTTCGGTGCCCAGCTTTCGCTGGTCGCAAGCCAGAGAATGGGTCGGAGCCAGAGGTTTACAAAACAAAACAAAGTTTATACAGCAAAGAGACGATACAGAGGATTTCACAGTCACTAGTACAGACACATACAAAGTGATTAACGAAACAATGCAACTCGTGCAATGTCAAACTCCAGAGAGAATACAATACAGAGGCAATATTGCACCTAAAGTGCACTAACACAAGAGAGAGAGGTAAACAAACAAAACACAATTTGTTCACCGGGCACTGCGGCAGTCCGACGACCAGAGTTCCACGACGATGCCGTCCCGCAGACTGGCGAACGTTGCCTCGTTGGTCCGTGGCTGGCCGAGTGGTGTTTTCCCCGGGAGTCGAACGGGCGCGCTTCTCCGAAGCTTAAACGGCGGTCCGGACTGACTGATAGCGGTCAACGTCCTTCTTTATAGGCTCGCTCTCCCGTCTGTTTGTTGTTCGCGCCCGAGTAGGCACGCACATACACGCAGCATTGGCAGTGCTGTCTCCCTTTCCTCTTCTCACCGGCCGCGCGTCCCCATTGGTCAGAGGTCGGGGGTCGCATCTCGAAGTTTCGAGCGTGTTCTTGAGCGGCGCCGACGCCGACTGGCGAGGGGGACGTGTCTTAGTGCACGCAAGGCTACGCCCTTTCCCCCCGTCAGCTGTAGAACCGACTCGTCTGTTCCAGAGAATTCGGCGTGGATGACTCATTCCTTCGGCGCACGCCATGGCGGTGGAGAGAGAGGCACGTGCTCGGCGGGGCTTTCCCTCTCTCCCGTTGGGCTCGCGCCGGCGAGACGCCGTGCGCGCGGCGGTGTTTCTTTCTTGGTTTCTAAAAGGCGCCGAATTTTGTGACAGTCGGTTCTCTCTCGGCGATTCTGGAGCTCTGCGCACCCCGAAGTCTTCCTTTGCAGGTGCAGGTTCCCAAAGGGCACTGCAAAGTGACTCGTGCTCCGCTAGCATTAGAACCACGCCGGAAACCCAACCGCTTAGTCCGCAAGCACGACACAATCCCCACTACGCAATGCCAGGCTCTTTCCCTCTTACAAAGCCAATTAATCCCTGGGAGTGGTCCAGCAGCACTCAGAGAATTCCCACAGATCTGCACATTACACCACAAAGCGCATCTCCATTTTAAAACAATAAACAAAAGCAATAGGCTCAATATCCTATATCAGGAAAAAAAAACTACCAGCAAACTGCAACTATGATGCTGACTCTTGCGCTAGGGACCTCAATTTAAGCTATCGGCATTACCTTTGAGACTCCCCTTTTTGTGATGTATTCCGATTCGTAATGACCACGACATTTCATTCTGCCTAGCAGCATACTGCCGTCACCTTGCATATCCCTGCAAAGATTCGCTCAACATCGGAGCCAAAGTCACATTAATTTCCCAAATTCCAAAAAAATCAAGCTACTCCAGGCGCTTATTCTAGTGGCCTAAATGGCCCGTCTGGCTAGCACTTCGCGTTTTAACGGACGCTGCTACACATGGGCACCACTAGTGCATTTTTCGAAACAATCTTTATCAAAATAAACGCTTTCAATGCAAACAACGCGTAGGAAACCTATTCCTGCTCAAAACTTTTTTTTCTGCAAAACTTTTTGTCTGCAGGAATGGTTTGAAAAAGAAAAAGCAAACAGCAGAGGCATCCTCGGAATCCACTGCTAGCGAGCCGCGCCGCGGCTCAAAGGGGTCGCCTATTCTTCAACCGCGCCCTGCGCGGTCGCACACCAACAGTGGCTTTAGCAGCCGACAATTCACAAAAATCGAAGGGCTTAACTCCGCTTTGACATCTGCGAGCCCCAGACGCCACGCGACATTGATTTGTTCCGCACCCCGGCCGCGCGTCTCCAACACCTGAGCCGCGTCTGAACATTTGAATGCGAGGGGTTGACGGTCGCGCATGAAACAAACGCCTGCGTGTACACTCTCGATTCATGAGTACACTTCGCTCCTTTGTTTGACTGGAGCGCGCTCTGCTGCGTTCCCTCGTGAGGTAGCAGGGCGTTCTTCTCTGTGGGCGGCTCCAAGTTTCACGCGTTCTGTTACCGCAGCGTCGCCACAATGGGTAAGGTGGCTTTCGCACTGTCTGTACACGCTTAGCCAGCCTGGCCTTTGTAGGGCGCTTATCGCATCTGGCGTGCCGCGATGACAGTCTTGGAGCATTACATGGTTGACCGGCCTTCACCCTTACGATGCTTCGAGCCCGTCCTTCGTCCTTTCTGCCCAGACTGCCCTTTCGCATGGCTCTCCTTGCGTGCGGTCGCCTTCCGGAAACTTTCCTACCTGTTCCGTCCTGCGCGTCTCCCTTTCTCGCGGGGCACTCAGCCTTCTCATCAGCTTTTTGACTGAGCAGCGAGCCGCCTTTTCTACTAGAATTCGAATTATCGGCTCGCTCTTTCGATGAGTCACTGCGTGTCGCAGCACTTAATTGTCCCGACTGCCCTTTACTTTCTGCTGGGCATAACAACTTGCTCTCCTGAGGCTTGCTAATCGATACTACTACCCTAACGCTCTTGCCCGGAACATGAACTATGCGACGCTGTTCGGCTAACGTAGCGATATTGTCCCGGGTACTACCTTCTCGATCGCAGCAATCAGCCTCCTTCGCGGAAAGTGCATGCTTCTCTGGGCTCAAAACCAACGCATTGCCCCTTTCCTTATTTCTAGCAGTGCCTACATCATCGCCCGAGCCCTCACGGCTGGCGGATCTGCACTCTTCCTCGTTGCTAGCCTTAGTGTCTACATTATCCCCCAAGCCCTCACGGCTTGTGGATCTGCACTCTTCGCTAGCTTTTCGACCGAACTCATCGGTCCTCGCTGCCGAAGTGGCCTTTCTTTCGCGTTCCTGTTCCTGCAGCTCTCTTCCGCGTTCCTGTTCCCGCAGCTCTCTTTCGCGCAGGAGGTGATCGGACCTTTTTGAAAATAGGTACGGATACTGAAGGGGGAGCATAGATAACACCGCGGCCTCTGTCTCAAGTGCGCCGAAAGGTCCTTCAATACGCACTTTTGCTACGGGTAGACACACGCTATGTGCTTCCACGGCTTGCTTCATCCATGCGCACTCGCCCGTGAACATATCGGGTTCTACGAAAGAGGGATGAACCACATCCAACGTCGCCGCGGAATCACGAAGCACTCGGCACTCTTTCCCGTTCACGACGAGGTCTCGCATGTACGGCTCCAGAAGCTTCACGTTCTCGTCATTACTGCATACTTACAAAAATACAAGCTTAGTTTTCGCTTCGGGACACTGCGCCGAAAAGTGTCCCGGCTTCTGGCAAGTATAACACACGCGCGTTTGCCTTGCCTCGAACCTCTTCCTGCGTTCGTTTTCGGCTGCCGCCGTCTCTTTGCTCTCGGTCGGATCATTTTTACTCGAGTCCGCACCACGTTTGCCCTCCTTTGGTCTGATGGGCGTGAACTTCGGCCTCTCAAACTTCGAGCCGAATTCACCCCTTTGACCGTCCCTGGCTCCGTCAGCCCGACGAGTCACAAACTCCTTTGCTAGCTCAGCGGCTCTCGCCACGGTACTAACGTCTGGCCTGTCCAAGACCCAGTACCGCACGTTTTCCGGTAATCGTCTATAAAACTGCTCCAGCCCGAAACACTGCAGAACTTTCTCGTGATTACCAAACGCTTTCTCTTCTTTAAGCCATTCCTGCATGTTTGACATAAGCTTGTAGGCGAAATCCGGATATGACTCGTTTTCGTCTTTCTCAGTTTCGCGAAACTTCCGACGGAACGCTTCTGCTGACAGCCTGTACTTTTTAAGCAGACTCGATTTCACATGATCGTAATCCTCCGCCTCCTCTTTCTTCAGGCGAGCGATTACGTCGGCCGCCTCAGCAGGCAACAAAGTGAGCAAACGCCGTGGCCACGTTTCCCGAGAAAACCCCTGCTGCTCGCACGTTCGCTCGAAGTGAACAAGGAAGAAACCAATGTCGTCTCCAGTCTGAAACGACCGCATTAAGTCAGTCATATTGTACGATACCCGCTCTCCTGCACCGTGTGCCTGACTTGACCTACGAGCGCGTTCCATCTCTATGTCGAGAGGCTTCATTTCCAAAGCGTATGGACGCTCGCGTTCCTCTTTCTCTTGTTTTTCTTTACGTTCAAGTTCCTCTTGTTCTCTTTTTGCCGATTCCCTCTCCTCAATGGTCTCAAGGCATTCCGCAAGCTCGTCATCTACAGCCTCTAATGCAAGAATAGCCTTCAGCAGTTCTGGTTTTCTGAGTTTGTCTGATACCTCCAGACCCAACTCTTTCGCAAGCTCCAGTAACTTTGGTTTGCGCAGCGTCTTCAAATCCATGGTTGCTCCGAGTGCTGCTTCTCTACTGCCCGCTATTGTCTTGCTGCAACTAACCCAGCAGCAACGACAACCCAATTACCAGCTCTGTTCCTGACACTAACAAAAGCCTGGCAAAACTCAGCAGAAGAAAGTCCCGCACTCACCAAACCTCACAGCCAAGAATCCAGCGCAGTCGTTCCGCTGCAGGCAACCAGTCAACACACAGGGCTGTTGCACTGCCCCCGACTCGCCGTTCTGCTGCTCGGCGTCCCGTTGTCCGCAACTCTCTGCTGGTGTCCGATGATTCGCATCCCACCGCTGCCAACCAGTTTGTTAAGGACGAGGTAGCAGCATCCCACCGCTGCCACCAGTTTGTTAAAGACGAGGTAGCAGCATCCCACCGCTGCCACCAGTTTGTTAAAGACGAGGTAGCAGCACCCCACCGCTGCCACCAGTTTGTTACATACGAGGTAGCATGGTCGTGTGCCGGAGAGGGAATGAGGGGCGTCTGAGGCGAGGCTGCTGGAAAAAGACAATTGGAGAGGACTTTATACAGGAATTTACATATTTACAAGTGAGCTGCAGGAACGCTGCATGACGACAGCTCATCAGGAGACCATTCGATGACAAAGAGCTGCCCCGGCCGTGCCGCTGCCGGGGTTTTTAAGAGTTCCCTTCCCTAGGGTCCCTAGATGGGGGCCGGGCCTGCAGGGGAAGGAAGTTTTCACTGGCACCAATCACAGACACACACGTACTCACTCACTCCCGAGAGATCACACCGCCGTCACGCGCTGGGAGAGGGGGGGGGGCGATGCCATCACCGTAGCGTAGACGCCGGAATGTCCATGAGCGGCGTTCCCGCGCATTACGAACGCGCGTTCACACTCGGTGTAGGGGAAACGCTCGGTCAACCGGGCAGACGGACGCGGCTTCCGTGGCATTCCAGGCGCTCACCCAACGCGCGTCTCGGGGTTTGTCGGCGTTTCGCTGCTGCCATGTCGTTGTCTTCCCCACGACGAAGGCGAGACGTAACAGTGGTTTCGTCGAAGGTGATTAGGATGGAGTGTGTCTTTCCCATGCATCGTGCTGCTAGAATGGTGTATTCAGGATTTCTTTTGACCAGGTCATGGTACAGTTGAGTCGGCGTCTCGTCGTCATAGGCGTTCGTGATGACTCCTCTGGTAGCCCCCTGTGGTGGTGCTACGTATGCCGCGCAGGGATATGTTTTGCCTTCGATGGTGAGAGAGGTCAGTGTCTTGAGAGTCTCGACTGTTGGGAAATGTGTGGTTGCCATGGTGAAAGTATTGTTGGTCGGGTGAATGCGCAGGCAGAAGTCGTCCGGTGGAATGATATCGAGCTGGGTCTGCACTGTCTTCAAGAGCCGGAGTGCTGGGACACTAGGAGTCGTAGTTCACCTCGCGGGCGAACGACTACTCGAATAGCGTTCGGTGGAAGTGGTGGCAGCTGCTTGTTCCGCTGTACTGTGAGGCGAGCCTTCTTAGTCGCAGGTGGTAGACGGGCTTGCGTCTTGCCGCTCCCGGTTACGGCTGCTGCGTGGCGCGACGCGTTGTTGGCGTTCGGGTGGGCTGCGTCTGAGGTAGCGTTGTCGGAGCGGTAAGGTTTCGGCGAACTGGCTGGTCGGGAGGCATAGGCTTTATACACACCGGTGTCCAGTCGCTTGAGTTTTGCTCTTCCACGGTGATAGTGCGGCCTTCAACCGTTACCTCCATAACAACGGCTGCCGTCGCCGACGGAGTCGACGGAGGGGAGGAATCCTAGTGCGGCCTAGCTGTGCGGCTTGGCGTCTCGGTCCGATAATTGGTCTTCTCTCAAAATAGGTCGGATTTTGCCCGTAATGGGCGGCTTTCCTGTCCTCCTTAGGCAGTTATGTCGGTTTTCGAGCAGATTAGTGGCCGTAGGAGAGATTGGGTAGAAGCACGTACCGTTTGCCGGAGCCGACATTGCAGGCATCCGCTCCCGTTGGCCCCCTAGCGGCGAATCAAGAAAGAGAGAAAGTGGTGCCGTAGTGGAGGTCTACGGAATAATTTCGACCACCTGCGCGTCATCAGAAGCGCTTTTATTCACACGTACGCGGTGACCACAAACAGTCGCCACGTGGAGGTACTTACTTAACTGAATTGGTACTGCTCGCGTATGCTTATCCGTGCCATCTCTCGCCGAGCATGGCCAGTGCAGTAGCCAGTTACATCCAAGGCGAGTATTTAAGCGAAGCCAGTCGAGTCGCAACCAACCAATCAACCAACCAACCAACCAACGAGCTGGGTGAGCTCGCGAAGCAACGCAACATTTACTTGTGCTGCTCTGAGGTCCGCTAATCCCTGAGGTGTGTCGTGTAGTGCTTACCTGGCGTCATTCTGCAGCCGTGGCACTCTCCCGCGTACGCCTTCATGCAACGTGTATTGCAAGTGCCTCAACCTCCAACGGATGCACTTCTGCCAGCAGAGCAGCAGTTCTGTGCGGTCGAGCACAGTGCGGGAGCTAAACACTACTTCCCCTTCTTAACAGCGCACTGGAATTTCCGTTCAGCGGTGTGCATCTCGCATGCCGGCCTCGAAGGAGTTCCATTTCTTTGCGTTTCGCAGTGAAGGCACGGCGCTGCCCAACGGAACCCAGCAGCGCGTTTTAGATGTCGCCTCTAATTTGGCATTCTTACTTGTTTGAGGTCTTGCCAGATAATCCCGCGGAGATGTCTACTCGCGCTAGGAACACACGGATGCTTCGCAATCTCACATATGTCTGTGGTTGCGTACTCCTCACCCGTAAGAGCTGTACGCGCGGAAAGTCCTTTCGTACGTGTGACTAAAACGGCCTAATAGCTTTTCGCTCACTCCTTTGCATTCCGGATGCGGCGACAAGCTAGCAATTATATGGACAGGATGATTATATTGAAGCTCTAGTACGCCTCACTTAATACCATCTTTATGCTGTATTTATGGTGCCATAGACGCCGTTCGGTTGCTCGGTGTCCGAATTGCACATGCTGGCCGATGTTTTCTAATGTCTTCAGCACATTCTGAGAACATAGCACAAAAAAAAAATCTGGTGTCTCTCACATGCAGCCACCATCTCTTCCCGTTTAATGAAAATGCAGTGTAAATTAAGCTAGAAATTTCTAAGTAATGATGTCTAAGTTAAGCCTCAAGGGACAGTACGGTTCTGTTCTGTTATTCTGAGAAAAATAAAATTAACAGAACTTCTACAGCTTAAATGTTAGGGTCTTTTACACACAAAAAAAGAACACTAAGAAATTGGCTACGGCTTAGCTCTGGTTAAATCTGGAGAATTGCGAAAGCAACATCTGTGCGTAGCCATGTATTGTTGTGTGAGCTACACTGCTCACAGTGCGGCCGTTTCGCGTGCTCTTGCACGACCATACTGTGCATTCGCGAGTAGCAAGGGACGTCCCTGCGCGCAGCTGGCGTGCCCCGCCGCGCGCGCGCTCGCCTTCTATTCCTTGAAATGATCGGAGTGTAAAACGTTTCTAACGCCAACGTACACAACGAACGCTGACGGCATATATGGCTTCAGCGCCGCGTTTCTGGCATAACTTTGTGAATGCCGACGCATGCTGCGCACACCAGTCACTACCGCCACTTAGCTTAAAGCATGGTTGTGGTATCCACTGTTTCAAGAGGGCAGTTATGCGCCTTCCCTCTGGTTCAGGTGGACACCTGGCCCTCACCTCGCGCTACGTATATCCTGGCATAGCAGAGGTGTTGTTGTGTTGCTGTCGTTACTGAGAGAAGGATGAAAAGGAAATTGCACGACTTGCCTACTGGCTTGAGCCGAGCCACCACCGCTGCCACGTGCAGATAGAGGAGAGTTAAAAGGAAAGAGTGAAAGACGAGAAAGAAGAGAAAAGATGCGCGTCGCAGCAACAACCGCGTCCGCTCAAGCGGACGCAGGCTGACAAAAACAGATAAGCGGCCGGAGAGCAGAGCTACGCCATTGCCAATTTTATATATGGTTGGTTTATGGGGTTTAACGTCCCAAAGCGACTAAGGCTATGAGAGACGCCGTAGTGGAGGGCTCCGGAAATTTCGACCACCTGGGGTTCTTTAACGTGCACTGACATCGCACAGTACACGGGCCTCTAGAATTTCTCCTCCAAAGAAATTCCAGCCGCCGCGGCCGGGATCGAACCCGCGTCCTTTGGGTCAGCAGCCGAGCACCATAGGGAACCGCAGCTCAGGTTTGCCGTGTCGACTGCAGCGCCTTAACACACAGCATAGCGAGAGGAGCAAGCAGTTCTGGGGGCGCTCTTGGTGCTATTCCACGCCACCTTCCTGAGCTTATTGGCATGAGCTTCTGCGCGCTGTCGAAGCCACACGTGGTGCGTGTCAGTTATCGGGGTTATGTCTACAGAAGCGAGGCAGATAGTGCTATCAACCAAACGCGGGCTTCTAATCGTTCAGAATGTGCCCTCGCCTTTGTAGCGGCCCAAGCGACTGACGGCAGCAGTTTTTAGTCGAACAGTGGAATAACTGCAGTGCCACCTGGGAAGCGCACGTTCCCTATAGCCACTGAGCCACCGCGGCGGCAACCACACAGATAGCGATGCGCAATCGCTACTGCGCATCAGTAAGGGAGAGAGAGAGAGAGGAGACATTCGACGAGACGATGGGGAGCGCGCGGCAGCGGCGGCGGCCATGCCGCGCCAGCTGTGCGCCTAGTGACGTCTCCCGCTCCTCGCGCATGCGCAGCTTCGCCTTTCCAGAGTTCAGCGAAATGGCGACTAGCGTAGTGTTGCTTTCGCAACAATATTTCGGAACATTGCCGTGAGCTACACGATGTAATGTGATGAGCGCTCGTATCTCCACAGATTTCAGCAAAAGTTTTGTCGCACTGCAGGGAAGCCGCATCGGCTTTTTGAAAGAAGCGGTAGAGCGGTACATAGCAGATATCGAGGATGGCTCCCGAAGAGTGGCCATCGTTACATACAGCTCCAGTTCCACGGTAGTCCACACGCTGATGACAGTGAATGGGACCACCAGGCAGGGGTTCTTGAATGCTATCACCAGGCTTCACGCCGATGGAGGCACCAGCATTGGATCCGGTCTCAGAAAGGCTCTCAAGGCAAGGCCATCTTTTTATTTGCGTGTGCAGTTTTTTTTCTCTAATTATGCCTACAACGCCATTAAGCATCGCAACACAGTATGGCCTGCGTGATTACATGGCCTTGGCGTGGCAGGATATTAGCAATTGATATGTGTCGGGCTGTCCGATGGAGAAGGCCCTAGCATAGGATGCGGCCAGGAGACTGCACTGAACAAAAGCGCATCTTTCCCACCACTTTTACAATGAATCAATTTTTTACATACCGCCAAAAGCATTCTTTGCATTTTTGCTTCATATCTGTTCATCATCAAATTCATCATCGTCATCAGCTCGACTACGCTCTCTGCAAGGGGAAGGCCTCTACCATGTCTCTTTAACTAGCCCTGTCCTTTGTCAGTTGCGGCCACGTCATTCCCGCAAACTTAGTGATCTCATCCGCCCACCTATCTTTTTGCCTTCCCCTGCTATGCTTGCCTTCTCTTGCAATCCACTCCGTCACCCTTAAGGACTATAGGCTATCCTGCCTTCGAATCGCACACCCTGTCAAAGACCATTTCTTCCTGTTGAGTTTGACTATGATGTCGTTAACTGGCTTTTGTTCCCCCACCGACTCCGCCCGCTTCCGATCTCTTAACATTGCACCTGTCATGTTACTTTTCATAGCTCGCTGCCTTCTCCTTAACCTATGCTAAACTCCCTGGGTTAGTTATAACCAACTCCTCTTCCTTGCTTATAGATATCGCCCAATATTTGTACATAACTCTTCTACACCCTGATTCCGCAATGCGTCCATGACAGCAGAATTTTCCACAAAGTAAAGTTTTCTGGTTATCAATGAAGGCTATATATAGTGGTCGGTTATATTCTGCGCTTTTCTGTATCACCTGATTGATAGTGCTAATGTGGTCTATTTTCGAGTATCGTTTACGAAAGTCTGCGTCACCATTTGTTTGAACGAACTTTAATGTTGTTCTGACTGTATTAGCGATTACCTTGGTAAATACCTTGTAGGCAACGGACAGCACAATTTCCTCTCCGTTCTTCAACAACTCTGCTTTTACTTGATCCTCTTCATAGTGCGATTAAGTGTCTGCGTGGCAGCACGTGCATGATTACGTCACCCAGAAAGGATACAGTCGTATAACATATAAAACAAATAGTCACATTAACCACTGATGAGCAGGCGGATACGCGAGAGAAGGGAAGTATACTTTGCGTCACGATCGGGTTCAGGGCCTCCGATGCTCATTCGGATAACCATTGTTAAACGGTTTTTGGGGACGTTAACGTCCAAAGGGACTCCTGCTATAAGGGAGGCCGTAGTGGACGGCTCGAGAAACTTCGACCACCTGAGGTTCTTTAACAGGCACAGACATCGCACAGTAACGGAATTCGAATTTCGCCTCCATCAAAATTCGACTGCCATGGTTGGGATCGAACCCGCGTCTTTAAAATCAGCA
Organism: Amblyomma mixtum; assembly: GCF_055824585.1. Lineage (NCBI taxonomy): Eukaryota > Metazoa > Arthropoda > Arachnida > Ixodida > Ixodidae > Amblyomma > Amblyomma mixtum. The sequence continues at coordinate 63,237,718 of NC_143018.1, forward strand.
GCTCAGCGCCGTAACCACTAATCCGTCTCGGCGGCTCGGGTAGCCGAGGTTGCCGTCGCCGGTGGAGGGAGAACAAGCTAGAGTGACCCTGTATCCGAGCAGGGAACATTATGTATACTTGTATGCCTGTAGTTGTCTATATATCGGCTCCGGAATCGGGCTTGCGGATTTGACGACGACGATGCGAAATGGCGGGGACTTTGGCATGATACAACTAGCGGTTTAAAATATATAGGAGCTGATGCAAGAGGAAACAAGGGCTTCCACCCCCACCAAGCGAACAGTTTTCTCAACTGAACAAATTCATTGTGTCTTCAAGCGGTTCAGCCAGTAGCCTGGAACATAAAGTGGAGTGATGCAACCGAGAGTCTGCACCGTGTGTAGACGAAACCGATCATGCCGCAGTAGCATAAAGCATTAGCTTGAAGTGGGAACATAGGAACATTAAAAAGGGAGCAATTACTCATTGACATCAACACAAGCGCAGCCAAACGGCTACAAAGGAAAGCTACACAGCTTTCTCAGAAACTTCACAGTTATAGAAAAATTCGTCCTGGTCCAGGGTTCGAACCCGGGACCACCGCTTCACGGGAGTGGTCGCTCTGCCAATTGAGCTAACAGGGACGCAAGCTTATGGCATAGCGACAGCGAATTGATCAATAACTCGAAATGGGAACAGTGCTGATCAAATGTTTAGGGGAATCCCCGAAGGTGGAGTAGATTTGTAATAAGGGAGTAATTACTCATTGACATCCACCCAAGCGCAGCCAAGCGGCTACAAAAGAAAGCTATACAGATTTCTCAGAAACTTCACAGTTAAAGAAAATTTTTACCAGCACTGCTTCCAATTCGAGTTATTGTTAAATGTGCTCTCACACTACCATATGCTTGCCGTCCCGATTAGCTCAGTTAGTAGAGAGACTGCCCCGGTGAAGCGATGGTCCCGGGTTCGGACCCGGACCAGGAGGAATGTTTCTTTAATTGCGAAGTTTCTTAGAAACCTGTATAGCTTTATTTTGTAGCCGTTTGGCTGCGCTTGGGTGGATGTCAGTAAGTAATTGCTCCCTTACTACAAATCTACTCCACCTTGGGGGATTCCCCTAAATATTTGAGCAATAGGACCATCAAACTGAGCGTCTGAGTAATATTGTCCCTGCATTGACAATGCATGTGTGAAAATGTATTGCATATCATTAGGAAAAACAGCAGCGAAATTTTTACTTGCTGCATTCAAGCTTAGTTGGTTCGTTGCTGTTTCTGATATCCAGGCTTCATTGATTTTCCAAGCCATTGTTCCAGACCGCCGCCCTGCCATTGTTTTCCAGACACATTGCTTCCAGAACTGGTGCACCTCAGAGAGTTTTGTTCTATACCTGTTCCTATTCTTGGCGGCCACGTAGCAAGGAAGTGAGTCGCCGAACCGAGAGCGTATTGGTCAGGCATGCCTGCAGTGCCCAGGCCTTGCATTGCAGCTGGGCGCCATATGAGCTCCATATGTGCAAAAACACGTCACATAAAAACGAGTTACAAAAACAATTTTTGATAAGCACATGCGACCGCAGAGCACCTATTAATAGCAATGCTCCAGAACTCCGCCCTTTATTATACTGACAACTGTTGACGTCAGTCAGAGCAGGCTTTGTAAAGTTATCCACCGCTTAATATTTATTTTCAGCACCTAGGGAACGACACTGAAACGCCAGAAGGCGCATTCATCGTACTTGTATCTGACGGGAAAGAGAATGAAGCTCCATTCATCAAAGATGTGCTGCCAGAGATTGTAGCGGCAAAGGTGGTGGTCAGCACCCTGGCGCTGGTGCAGAGTGCAGACGGAAACCTCGAGACTCTCGCCACAAAGACGGGCGGGAAGGCGTTCGGCTTCAGTGAACTCCGGGGAAACATGCGACGTCAGCTCAAGAGTGCCTTCGTTTCTTCAACGACGACAGAGGCCGACAACTCTGTGCGAATCCACACGGTACGGTAGATCAGGTGGCCCGTACAGTTTGATCGTGGTCTCAGTAGTGGGGCACTTGTGTAGCTGCGAGCAATGCAAACAGGAATATTTAGCTCATGCACGCAAAAACAGATTACTGTTTTATTCTGCCTCGATCTTGAAACACCATCAAAGGGATCACGCGCCTGTAAAAATACAACTGGAAAAACCTGTCGGCAGCTTCTTGTTGTTGTCGACACAGTAGGGCAACCCTGCAATCCGTACCCCATATATCCTCGTGGCACTTCTTTTAGCAGAGCTCCCTTAGAGGCCTGTGCATTCTTGGTAGCTGTCACGTAGGTCTTTAGATGCGGTTCTCCAGAAACGGCTTAGACGTATTTTGTCCAGGCGAGCTCTTACGGAAGACAATGTATTAAAGCGCGAAGTGCAAAAGAGTGGTTGGCCGATAACTGCGCGTCCTCGAATCAGGATAGACGCGGATGAACAGGCAAGAAATATCGGACACGGAAAAGTACAAGAGACACCATGTTAGGGATTTCATGTTTTGAAAACAAAAATACGAACCTAACTAATTATCGTGCTGCAGTCGCGCTAACAACATATTCCATTTCATGCAGCTGAGGCCTACACGTAGTATTATGACGCGCCTCTGCGCAGCGAATCGCAGAGGGCGCTGCCGCTCCTGCTAACGGTCTCCAGTGCCCATGAGCGGTCACCCCTGGCCGCGACGTGCAGAAACCTGGGGCGCGATTACGAGTTTTTGTCTCAATTTTGAGACTCTGACGTCAAAATGACGACACCGCGAGTTGTTGACGGCGGAATCAACCAATTAGCAGCGAGGTTGTGGTGTCTAATAGTAGGGTTCCACCCAGGAAGCATTTAGTTGCGCAATAAGGGACCGTATACTAAAGTTTCGCTGTAAACACGCAGTTAATTATCTGAAGAATGTTTTATTTCGCTAACAAACTATGTTTCAAACTCAACGACATGAAGCAAAAGAAGAAGCGTCCTCAATTTTGCAATTAAGTTTGCTCTTCAGTCACTTTTGCTGCCGCGAGGGTGCGCTGACGCTGGAAAAGCGTCGGTAGCGGCGGCTAGGCGGCGTGAGCTGCCGCCTGATTCAACCGATTCAGCCTTATCCCTCCACGCACATATTCAGCCATCGTAAACATGGCAGCCAGAAAAAAAATCAGCTGATTCGACGGCTGTCCTCTTTTTTTACACATTACGCAGAATCAAAGTACTGCGCAGACGTCTTAAGTGCGCGGAAAAATCTGTTTAAAGGCAGTGATTGCTACGAGTCTGCCGAGAACAATTTGGAAGGAGCGCTTGGCTCGAAAACCGGCGAAGGCAGCTTCAAGGCAAGTTCACACTGGCGAGTTGCAATCGTCGCGCTAGTATTCTAGGCGACCGATTTCGGTCAATTAGTTACGGTTTGCGAAGCACATGCAAAGCGGGGAGGGAGCGTAATAAATCGATTTAAGCCTGTCGCGCGACCTCCGCGACTCGCCAGTGTGAACTCACCTTGCTGCTATCGATGGCAAATGTGCTCCAAGGGCGATGCGTGATTATATTTATTTTTGTTCAGAAAATACCCGGCGACCATGAATAATCACACTGCAGCAACTGCCGACATACAGAAGCAGACCGGTGCAGCTGATGGGAGCTTGCAATCTCACTGCGGGAATTAAGAGCCGGCACGCCCGGTCACTGCGGCAACAATCACTCTTCCCGGAAGCCTCGTAACCAACTCATGCCGCCCGCTTCGGGTTAAGCACTTGATATTCGTGTTGGTGGTGCCGTTCCGTTCGGATGATGCTCGGATGACGCCGCCGGGGATACTGCGGTGGCGAAAGTTTATGCGAAGGAAGTCCACCTTCGCCGCCGCCTTGTCTTGAGGGGTCTCGCCGGAAAGCGCGCACCTTCTGCGACTTAACTTTGACGGTGGTCTCCGCAACTCACCGCAAACACTTGCACAGTCGGTTGGGCTACGCCGACGTTTACTTCATTTCCTACGGTGTCTTGAAACCCACCGGCGGCGAAGGCGCGCACAGGCACTTGCCGCTCCACTGACCGCGCACTCACCCGCACACCTCCAAGTTCAACGCCGAGTTCGTCGCACAGCCATTATGCTCCTTCCTATGTCAAAACGTCGAAACAACTCGTCCGGCACGTCAAAACCGTCTTCATGCACCCTCTTACACCGCTGCTCGCGCGGCCACCGGCCATGTAAACAACCGCCATTTTCTGTCTCGAGCGGTTTGAGACCACTCGTTCCAGTCTCAAAAAATCGTCTCAATCGGCTCGCATAATTAGGCAAGCAACGTCACCACTTCTGGCGCACTTCTGACGTCGGCCGGTGACGCAAAAAACCAATATGGCCGCTGGTCACGACCGACCAATAGGAACGGGGCAAATGAGACACTTTTTGAGACACTTTCCGATTGAGACGATTTTGAGCAACTCGTAATCGCGCCCCTGGCGCCATCGTTGCGTGCGCACTGGCACTGACTTTGTGCCGTAGCAGTGGCAGTGCTCCTTATACTACAACTATTCTCATCTAGAGCCAAGGAGCTGCACGCCTCCAAAGACCATAGAGCTGTAGCCAGAACGGTAGTAGACTGGGATTTCTTAGGATTTCGGGCGCTTTTGACGCACAGCAATTATTTCCTGTCCTAGAGCTGAAGAACAACGTGAGGGGTGCATGACAGCAGTCGCAATGCTTGCATTGCTTGGCTTCACAGTTTAGAAAAGCAGCGTCACTGCTGGTCACTGTACTTTATTTCCATAATTTGCTGTTTCTTATTCAGCCTCATTAGTTTTGTCTCTTCATGCTAATCGAACATCAATAAGGTAAGCCACTTTGTGAAGAGAGTAATCATTTTTTCTTTTTTTGTAGTCACGCATCAAAATTACTTTTCACAACAATTCCTGATCTGTAAACGTTCGCGAAATCGATAATTTCCATGTACAGGCCTCTACAACCCTATGCCTTTTGGTGCTCGACTGTACCATGTTCCTGAACGTATGCATGTTGCAGCTATACGCGCCGAAGGCGTTAAATGTATTGGCTGTTTTTGAAGTAAGAGTGATCCAGCGTGGTGCTAATCACGAAGACGAACATTTGAAAGTTTTGTTCTGTCGACGGGCGCAGGAAACAAATTTGCCGTCGGCTTCTAACAGACGGTTTTCTCGTGCCCACATCTACAGAATACACGCCAACCTTTGCTGCACCTTCTTTTCGTTCCTCAATTTTCCTTCATTTACGCATGAGCTCTACTTGCACGGCTGAGGCTGACTGCATTCAGTTAATGCTGCGCGGTGACTTCTTCTCGCAACAGTTGCTTGATGTAGACGAAGAGTTCACGAGTTTACTTGAGAGGAAGTTCCAAGTGAACGCCGCCGTCGGCAACTCGACGGTGGTGTACGTGAAGCGAAACAGCCCATATAACACGCGAATCCACGCCAGCCTCATCGGTCCCAGCAGGAAGCCGTGCCAAGGTTGCCAGGAAACGGTGAGCGGGCAGGAAATAGCCATCGCCGTACCGAGTCCGGCAATGGTAAGTGGCCGGCTCATTCATAGGATAGACTCCTGACCAGTTTGACTTCTGGAAGGAGACACATTTAATTGCCCATCACTGCGGCGTATATGTGCCAAAGGATGCATGCATGAAATCAGCATTCTATTAAACGGTACTGTGGGGCTTCGAATATTTGTTGTTCTCTCAGTCTTCTAGGCAGCGGAAAAATGCTTAAGTGCAACGTTTTTTCTTGTTACTGTTTTAATTTATGCGAGAAAACGAAATCGGTAATAACTTTAGATACTAAATTAATCAGAAGAACGTAAAAGAAACGAGAGCCACATGTTACGGGTGGGATTTGTTCCAATTTGCCTCCTCATGTCGCGTACGGTGCTCTACCCACTATTAATAATACTTAGATGGGAATAAGAAAAAGTATTAGAAAAAAACTGCGTCCAACCTATTCCACTAAGTATAACGGGCTTAAAACAATATGAAGCAGAAGAGTAACAAATAATAAAAAAGAATTTCGCTTAGCATAAAAGAAAATATAAATAGAAAAAGAGAAATTATTTGCACTCTTGGAGCCGAAGCTATTCGAATGGCGTTTGAGGGGAGTTATTGTCTAATAAAGGTGAATAATAACTGTACGAGCAATACTAATAATAACATTAGTATAATAGTACCTTAAAATAATAATTAATAGATATAATAATATTATTTAACAAGTATATATATATATATATAACAAATTTAGGAGTTATAATACGCATGATGAGATGGCCGGACATCGGTATGTCGGCTACCGGTGAGCAGATGAACTTCAAAAAGGAGGGAAAAAGATGGTTGAGAGCTTAGCCACTCCTTCAGTCTCTTGCGGCATTGCGGATATTTGAGCGGAGGCTGACCTGGGCAGGTAAATTTAAGAAAATATTAAGTGTCTCTCCATTTCCTTTGACACGGCGTAATGATGAGTGCTATTAATGCTACATGTTCTGGCTGAGAACTGTGTAGTTGTAACCTTTGTTGCGTGACTTATTTTCTATATGGGTGACTGTTGTTTTGTGAAAGCTTTAAAGCTATGTTTGTGATCCGAAGAGGGTCTCAGAATTTGAGGTGCTTTCCGTTCGTAAATGTGCAAATTGTCTAGTGTGTGTTTTGAAAATGAGCGTGTTTTGTTAGTTTATTATGAATTACAGTGATGGGGCCACCTTATATACGCAGTGCATTGAGACCTCGAGCACACTGCAAGCTTGGAAGAAGGCTAACGTTTTCTTCATTCATAAGAAAGTGGACGTCAGGGATTTGAAAAATTACAGAGCGTTAAGCTTACTGTCACTCATTGACGTCCACCCGAGCGCAGCCATACGGCTACAAAGGAAAGCTACACAGCTTTCTCAGAAACTTCGTAGTTAAAGAAAAAAAAACTGCTCCGGTGAAGCGGTGGTTCCGGGTTCGAACCCCGGACCAGGACGAATTTTTCTTTAACTACGAAGTTTCTGAGAAAGCTGTGTAGCTTTTCTTTGTAGCCGTATGGCTGCGCTCGGGTGGACGTCAATGAGTAATTACTCCCTTATCACAAATCTACTCCACCTTGGGGGATTCCCCTAAACATTTGGTCAACACTGTTCCCACTTCGAGTTATTGATCAATTCGCTCTCGCCCTACCATAAGCTTGCCGTCCCGGTTAGCTCAATTGGTGGAGCGACTGCTCCGGTGAAGCGGTGGTCCCGGGTTCGAACCCCGGACCAGGACGAATTTTTCTTTAACTACGAAGTTTCTGAGAAAGCTGTGTAGCTTTCCTTTGTAGCCGTATGGCTGCGCTCGTGTGGACGTCAATGAGTATCATCATCATCATCATCAGCCTGACTACACCCACTGCCGGGCAAAGGCCTCTCCCATGTCTCTCCAATTAACCCTGTCCATTGCTAGTTGCCGCCACTGTATCCCCGCAAACTTCTTAATCTCATCCGCCCACCTAACTTTCTGCCGTCCCCTGCTACGTTTGCTTTCTCTTGGAATCCACTCCGTTATCCTTAAGGACCAGCGGTTATCTTGCCTTCGCATTACATGCCCTGCCCAAGCCCACTTCTTCCTCTTGATTTCAACTAGGATGTCATTAACCCACGTTTGTTCCCTCACCCACTTTGCCCTCTTCCGATCTCTTAACGTTACACCTATCATTTTCCTTTCCATTGCTCGCTGCGTTGTTCTTAACTTAAGCTGAACCCAATTTGTTAGCCTCCACGTTTCTGCCCCATAGGTGAGTACCGGTAGGATACAGCTGTTATATACTTTTCTCTTCAGGGATATTGGTAAGCTACCATTCATGACCTGAGAGAACATGCCATACGCGCTCCACCCCATTCTTATTCTTGTAGTTATTTCCCTCTCATGATCCGGATCTGCGGTCACTACCTGCCCTAAGTAGACATATTCTCTTACTACTTCCAGCACCTCTCTACCAATTACGAACTGCTGTTCCCTTGCAAGACAATTGAACATTACTTTGTTTTTATGCATGTTAATTCTTAGCCCCACCGTTCTACTCTGCCTCTCTAGCTGATTGATCATGCTTTGCAGTTCTTGTCCTGAGTGGCTTAGCAAGGCAATGTCATCAGCGAATCGCAAATTACTCAGGTATTCTCCATTAACTCTTATCCCCAACTCTTCCCATTCCAGTCCTCGGAATACCTCCTGTAAGCAGGCAGTGAAGAGCATTGGCGAGATCGTGTCTCCCTGCCTGACACCTTTCCGTATTGGAATTTTATTGCTGACTTTATGGAGAACTATAGTAGCTGTGCAATGGTTATAAATATCTTCCAACATTTTCACATAGCATTCTTCCACACCCTGATTCCGCAATACCTGCATGACAGCTGAGGTTTCCACTGAGTCGAATGCTTTCTCGTAATCAATGAAGGCTATATATAGGGGTTGGTTATATTCTGCGCATTTCTCTATCACCTGATTGATAGTGTGAATGTGGTGTATTGTCGAGTATCCTTTACGAAAGCCTGCCTGATCATTTGGTTGACTAAAGTTCTAGGTTGTCCTGAATCTATTAGCGATTACCTTAGTAAATACCTTGTAGGCAACGGACAATAAGCTGATCGGTCTGTTATTCTTCAAGTTCTTGACGTCTCCTTTCTTATGAATTAAGATAATGTTAGTGTTCTTCCAAGCTTCTGGCACTCTCGAGGTCCCAAGGCATTGCGTATACAGGGTGGCTAGTTTTTGTAGCACAATCTCTCCTCCGTCCTTCAGCAAATCTGCTGTTACCTGATCCCCACCAGCTGCTTTCCCTCTTTGCATTGCTCCTAAGGCTTTCTTTACTTCCTCCTTCTCTTTACTCCCTTATTACAAATCTACTCCACCTTGGGGGATTTCCCTAAACATTTGGCCAACACTGTCCCCACTTCGAGTTATTGATCAATTCGCTCTCGCCCTACCATAAGCTTGCCGTCCCGGTTAGCTCAATTGGTGGAGCGACTGCTCCGGTGAAGCGGTGGTCCCGGGTACGAACCCCGGACCAGGACGAATTTTTCTTTAACTACGAAGTTTCTGAGAAAGCTGTGTAGCTTTCCTTTGTAGCCGTATGGCTGCGCTCGGGTGGACGTCAATGAGTAATTACTCCCTTATTACAAATCTACTCCACCTTGGGAGATTCCCCTAAACATTTGGTCAACACTGTTCCCACTTCGAGTTATTGATCAATTCGCTCTCGCCCTACCATAAGCTTGCCGTCCCGGTTAGCTCAATTGGTAGAGCGACTGCTCCGGTGAAGCGGTGGTCCCGGGTTCGAACCCCGGACCAGGAGGAATTTTTCTTTAACTACGAAGTTTCTGAGAAAGCTGTGTAGCTTTCCTTTGTAGCCGTATAGCTGCGCTCGGGTGGACGTCAATGAGTAATTACTCCTTTATTACAAATCTACTCCACCTTGGGGGGTTCCCCTGAACATTTGGTCAAGCTAACTGTCCATTGCCTAAAAGGCATTTACTAAGGCAATCGCTAAGAGAGTCACGACAACCTTAGAGTTCCATCAACCAAAATATCATGCAGGCTTTCGTAAAAGATACTCCACAGTAGACTATATTCACGCTATTATTCAGGTGATAGAGAAATTCGAAGAATATAACCAACCCCTATATATAGCATTCTTGGATTACTAGAGAGCATTTGACTCAGTGGAAACCTCAGCTGTCATGCGTGCATTGCGGAATCAGGGTGCGGAAGAGTTTTATGTGAAAATACCGGAAGATATTCTTAACGACTGCAAAGCTACCATGGTCCTTCATAAAGTCAGCAGTTGAATACCAATAACGGAAGGTGTCAAGGATGGAGGCATGATCTCGCCCATGCTATTCACCGCCTCTTTACAGGAATAATTCCGGGGCCTGGAATGGGAACAACTGGGGATAAGAGTTAATGGAGAGCACCTAAGTAATTTTCTATTCGCTGATGACATAGCCTTGCTAAGTCACTCGGGCATGAATTGGAAAGTTTGACCAATGAGTTGGACATGCAGAGCAGAACGGTGGCGCTAAAAATTAGCATGAAGAAACCAAAGTAATGTTCAAGAGTCTAGCAAGGGAACTGTAGTTCACAATTTGTAGCGAGCTGCTGGAAATAGTAAGAGAATAAGTCTACTTAGAGCAGATAGTGGCCGCTGATCCGGATCATGAGAGGGAAATAACAAGAAGAATAAGAATATGGTGGAGAGCATATGGCAGGTTCTTTCAGATCATGAATGGCAGTTTACCTATAATGCCCAAGAGAAAAGTATACAACACTTGTGTCTTACCAGTACTCACCTACAGGGCAGAAACGTGGAAGTTAACAAAGAGGGTTCAGCATTCGTTAAGGACACGCAGCCAGCTATGGAAAGAAATATGATAGATGCAACGTTGTAACGTTAAGGCATCGGAAGCGGGCGGAGTGGGTGAGGTAACAAACGTGGTTTGATGTCATCCTAGTCGAAAGCACTCCGTTATCCTTAATAACGGAGTGGATTCCAAGAGAAGGCAAGCGGGGCGGGCGGCGGCCCAAAGTTAAGTGGGCGGATGAGGTTAAGAAGTTTGCAGGGATACGGTGGCTCCAACTGGCAAAGAACAGGGTTATTTGGAGACATGGGAGAGGAATTTGCCTTGCAGTGGGCATAGTCACGCTGATGATGATGATGTGTTCCTTTGTGCGAAACAAATTGCACAGGGCGCCACCGCTCTTGTTTGTTGTCTCCAGTGCCCTTGCGCGGTCACCCCTAGGTTGAGCGCCACGTGCAGAAATGTGGCGCCATCGATGCGTGCGCACTGGCACCGGCGTCGTGTCGTACCAGTGGAAGAGCTCCCTATACTATAATTATTATCATCTACAGCTGTAGTCAAGGAGCTGCACGCCTCCAAGGGCTATAGAGCTTGTGCCAGAACGCTGGTAGACTGAGGTTTCTTAGTACTTTGGACGCTTTTGACGCACAGCAATCATTTGCGTTGCCTTGAGCTAACGAACTAGACGAGGGGTGCATGACAGCAATTGGAATGTTTGCATTGTTTAGCTTGGGAGTTTAGAAAATCACTGCAGTTATCTGATCACCGTACTTTATCTCCATAATTTGCTCCTTCACATTCAGCTTCGTTAGTTTTGTCTCTTCATGCTAATAATGGACATCAAATATTGTAAACAACTTTATGAAGTGAGTAATCATTTGTTCGTTTTTTTTGCATTCACGCATCAAATTTACTTTTCACAACGATTCTTGATCTGTAAACGTTCGGGAAATCAAGAATTTTCTGGTAGAGGCCTCTACAAACCTGAGCCTTTCGGTGCTCGACTGTACCGTGTTCCTTAACGTATGGCTGTTGCAGCTATACACCCCGAAGACGTTAAATGAATTGGCTGTTTCCGAAGTAAGAGCGATCCAGCGTGGAGCTAAAGACGAAAACGAGCGTTTGAAACTTCTTTGTTTTGTTGACGGGTGTAAGGAACAAAGTTACCGTCGGCTTCTAACAGATGAATTTCTCGTGTCCACCTGTACAGAATATACGCCGACCTTCACTGCACCTAGTTTTCCTTCCTCCTTTTTTCTTCATTTATGCGTGACGTCTACTTCCACTTCCGAGGTTGACTGCGTTCAGTTCATGCTGCGCGGCGTTTTCTTTCCGCAACAGCTGCTGGATGCCGACGAAGAGGTCACGAGTTCGCTTGAGAGGCAGTTCCAAGTGGACGCCGCCGTCGGTAACTCGACTGTGGAGCACGTGAAGCGAAACAGCCCCGGTAACATGCAAATCCACGCCAGCCTCATCGACCCCAGCAGGAAGCCGTGCCAGGGTTGCCAGGAAACTGCGAGCGGGGACGAATTAGCCATCGCCATACCGAGTCCAGCAATGGTAAGTGGCCGGTTAATTCCCAATGTAGGCTCCTGACATTTTAGAAGGCGCCTATAATACGACCAAGCAGCCCATCACTACTGCATATATGTGCCAATGTATGGATGGATGCCATGATGATTCTATTTAAAACGGCATTGTGGGACTTCGAATATTTTGTTTTTCTTTCAGTCTTATAGGCCGCGTAAAAAAATCTGGAATCCAACGTTTCGTTTTGCTACTGCTTTAATTTAAACTAAATAAGTAATAATTTAGATACTAAACATAAGTTAGAAGAACGTAGAACACACAGCCACATGTTGCCGGTGAGATTTCTTCCAAATTGCCTTCTCATGTCACGTACGGTGGTCCACCGACTAATATTAATACTAAGGGGGAGCTAAGAAAAAGAATTGGAAAAAGAATGGTCTTCCAGCCTGTCCAACTAAGTATAACGGGCTTAATACAATATGAAGTAAAAAGTTACAAATAATAAAAAGGAATTTCGCATAGCAGTAAAGGAAATAAAAATGAAAAAAGAAATTTTTTTTGTAGTGCTGAAGTCGAAGCTATTGGAATGATTGTGAACGGAGTTATTGCTTACTGAAGGAAAATAATAACTCTAGGAGATATACTTACAATAATATTAGTAGAATAGCACCTTAACAATAATTATAACTAATAGATATAATAATAATAATAAAATGAGGAGATATATAATATTTTTTGGAGATATAGTAACTCCAGCAAGTATAAAATTAGGAGATGTAATCAGCATGATGGGAAGGCTAGCCTTCAGTATGTTCTTTACTGGTGGGCAGATAATGAATTTCAAGGAGATGGAGGGATAATGATAATTTATAATCGTAGCTCTTGTTTCTATCTCTTGCGGCATTGGGGACATTTGAGTGGACATTGGGGACATTGAGTGGAATGCTCTATGTTTCGGCTGCGAATTGTGTGGTTGTAAGCTTTGTTCCGTCAATTAATTCTATATGGGTCGTTGTTGTTTTGAGAAATGTTTGAAGCTACGTTTGTGATATAGAAGGCTTATGTCAAGGTGGTCTAAGAGTTTGAGGTGGTTACCATCGGTAAATGCGGAAATAGTCTTTGTATGTGTTTTGAGAATGGGGATGTTTTGTTAGTTTATTGTGAATTACTATGTTAGGGTCACCCTGTTGTCACCCAACTTCGCGCACTTTTATCGTGAAGTTCCCAGACACCCTTAGAGCGTGTGGGGGTAATGGTCTGGGACTGAGAGATTCCCTCGACTCAGCGTAGCAAGCTCAGCGGAGACCAGCTGCGAAGTGAGAAGAAGTTTTTGGTCGTTTGGTGCACAGCTTTCGCCGGTCGCAAGCCAAAGAATGGGTCGCAGCCAAAGGTTCACAAAAAAAAACTGTTTGCAGAGCTAAGAGACTTTACAGACGATTTCACGATCACTAGTACAAACACTTACAAAGTGATTACCAAAACAATGCGACTCGTGCAAATTTACACTCGAGAGATATTAGAATACAATGTAAATATTGCCCCTAAAGTGCACTAACACAAGAGAGAGAGGCAATCAAACAAAACACAATTTGTTCATCGGGCACTGCGACAGTCCGACGACCAGAGGTCCACGACGATGCCGTCCCGCAGACTGGCGCACGCTGCCTCGTTGGTCCGTGGCTGGGCGAGTGGTGTTCTCCCGGGAGTCGAACGGGCGCGCTTCTCTGGAGCTTAGACGGCGGCTCGGACTAAATTGACAGCGGTCAACGCCCTACTTATATAGGCTTGGTCCATGTCTGTTTGTTCTACGCGCCAAAGTAGGCGCGCACATCAGGAGTGTCGGCCGTGCAGTCTCCTTTTCCTTCTCGCGCCGGCCGCGCGTCCTCGATGGTCACAAGCCGGGAGTCACTTCGTGGAGCTTCTCGTAATTTCTGGCAGGGCGCCGTCGCCGATGTGCGAGCGAAGAGGAGGGGGACATGCCTTAGCGCACGCAAGGCGCTTTCCGTCAGCATCGCCTAGAAGCGGCTCCGACACTCTAGAAAAATCGACGTCGTGGCTTACTCGTTCCCTCCGGCGAGCCGTGGTGGAGGGGGAAGCCACACAAACACAAGGCTAGTCGCTCTCCAGGGGTTTCCTACTCCACCGTTTTACGACCCTCGCTGCCGAGATGCGTCCGCGCAGCGCTGTTTTTTTTCTTTGCTTCAAAAGTGGGACGAATTTTGTGACACCTGTGTAAGCAATGACTTTTGACTTCGACCGTACTGGGAACTTGGAAGAATGCTACCGTTATCTTAATTCATAAGAAAGGGACGTCAGGGACTTGAATAATTAAAGACCGATCAGCTTACTGTCCGTTCCCTCAATGTATAAAGTAATGTAATCGCTAATAGAGTCACGACAACTTCAGACTTCAATCAATCAAAGTATCAACCAGGCTTTCGTGAAAAATACTCGACAATAGAGCCTATTCCCGTTATCAATCAGGTGATAGAGAACTGAGTAGAATATAATAAATCCCTATATACAGCGTTTATTGATCACGAGAACGCATTTGACCCAATGGCAGCCTCAGTTGTCATGCCGGCATTGCAGAATCAGGGCATTAGAGAGTGTTATGTGAAAATATTGGAAGATATCTGTAATGATTGCACAGCTACCACAGTCCTTCATAATGTCAGGAATAAAATTTCAGTAAAGTAAGGTGTCTGGCAGGGAGACAATCTCGCCAATGCTATTCACCGCCTGTTTAAAGAAGGTATTCCAGGGCCTGAAAAGGGAACAATAAGAGATAAGAGTAAATGAAGAACACCTAAGTAATTCTCGATTCGTTGCTAAGTCACTCAGGACATGAACTGCAAAGCATGATCAATGATTTAAACACGCAAAGCAGAGCGGTGGCGCTAACAATTCACATGCAGAAAACCAAAGCATTTTTCATCAGTCTAGCAAGGGAACAGCACTTCACAATTGGTAGCCAGGTGCTGGAAGTAGTTAGAGAATGTCTACTTAGTGCAGGTAGTGACCGCTGATCCGGCTCTTGAGAGGGAAACAACTGGAAGAATAAGAATGGGGTGGAGCGGACATGGAAGGTTATCTCAGATCAGATCATGAATCGCAGTTTACCAATGTCCTGCAAGAGAAAAGTATGCAACAGCTGTATCTTACCGGTACTAAACTATGGGGCAGAAACGTGGAGGTTAATAAAGAGGGTTCAGCTTAAGTTAAGGGCACCGAAGGCAGCTATGGAAACAAAAATGATGGGTGTAACGTTAAGAGACTGGAAGCAGGCAGAGTGAGTAAGGGAACAATCGCGGATTAATGACATCCTAATCGGACTCAAGAGGAACAAATGGGCTTGGGCAGGCCATGTATTCCGAAGGGAAGGTAACCGATGGTAATCGAAGGGAAGAGTAGCGCACTCGACTGCAAGGCAGGGCAAGCGTAGCAGAAGGCGGCAGAAAGTGAGATGGGCGGATAATATTAAGAAATTTGCGGTGACATGTTTTCCGCAGCTGGTAAAAATCAGGGTTAATTGGAGAGACATGGGAAAAGCCTTTGCACTGCAGTGGACGTAGTTAGGCTGCTGCTGCTGATGATGATGACGATGGTGTTGGGTATTTGTGCTTAATGGCAGTTGTTAGTAGGCTTGACAAATATGGAGTCTAAATTCAAGAATGAAAGTGAAGTAGGATAAACGTGCTATTCGCATTGGACTTCGCATCAAGTGGATAGGTAAGGATACACTTAAATCAAGGTGGTGGAGAATTTTCATAGTTATAGTAGTCAAATTCAATTACTGGTAAAGAGGGGTTTTATTTGTGGGCAGGTTTGAACACGCACGCACCCAGACGAGACACACACACACACACACACACACACACACACACACACACACACACACACACACACACACACACACACACACACACACACACACACGCGCGCGCACACACACGCACGCTATTTTATCGTCCACTATTTACTAACACTATTTTATCGTCCTTTAACTGCTGTTCCATTTCCAACCATTTTGCTCCCTTTCTACCCCTTACTTTGTTTATATAACTGATTGGTTGGCTAGAATTCCTTTTTATAGTTTTCTTTCTTGTCCTCTGAGTGGCTACTTTGCTGGGCTCAGCCTTCATTATTACCCTTTCTTATTCGCCGCCAGCTAATCCTACTTACACAATCCCCGCCTTTCTACCCTTCCACTGATATTAATGCCACCTCGTCAGAACCAACACCTGTTCCACGCACATCCCTGTTTATTTATTCGACTTCGAAACCTTTCTCCAGGCTTGACTTCTTTATCTCCCGATTAGCACCAACCAAATCCTTGTCAGCCTGTTCGTAGCTTCCTAGCCCCTCCGGTAATGCAGTGTGCACACCACGATCTGCTCGTACTGTGCTGTTGCTTGCTATAGTTAACTTTCTTCGCTAATCTTTCCACCAATTGTGTAGTGTCAGTGGTGAGGACATCATTCAGTCCCGCTGGTACAATTACCACATTAACTGCCACATTCTGCGAAGAAGACGACTGATACTCGCCTGTCTCCATTTAACTGCTGCATTATGTAGAGTGTTTCACTTGACTTTACACAATTTTTAAAAACAGGCTTTCCCCTTAGAAGAGCGCTTTTTTCGAGTTACGATTATCAGTGATGTAGTACACCACAATACAGCTTATACGTGCTATGTAGCAGGCTAGGTAACTAGTATTGAATAGTTAGTTTTTTAAGTATTATTGTTAGGCTCCTTGTTTATTGAAAGGCGTGTACCCCACCGTTAGTAATATAAATATCACTATTTAGAATTTCGAAAATGCGTCTCCCCTCCGCGCTGTGGCCCAACAAATTTTGGCCAATTCTCTAGTTACGTCACTGTAGAGGTTGCTTTGCCTGCAAGCTTCGCAAAAGCGCATGTATTTTGTCGCGATGCAGTCAAAACTTGGTGGGTCACAGCGCCGATGGTTAGCGCGTTTTAGAAATTCTAAAAACATGTATAGATATTCCTTACGGTGGTATACACGCCTCTCAGTAATTAAGAAGCCTAACGATAATAGTTAGAGTTGAGAACTCAACACTAGTTAACCAGGATTCTGTTAGCCCGTCTTAGTTGCATTCTAATATACTATACCGCTGACAATGGTATGCTGAAAAATCGCTCTTCCAACTCAAAAAGAAAAAAATTTAAAATTATATTACGTCTTGGGTGAAACACCTTGTATATCCTGCACACGACCTCATGTTTGAGCCACCAGCGATAAGCATCTGGGTGTTCTCTCTCCCTCCCTCCTAACTTCGCTGCCTCCTGGTGTCACTGAGGAACTTTCTTTCTGTCCATCTGTTGGCTCTGACTTCGATCTCCTTTTTAGGTGTTTACTTGTTCCCTTCCTCTCCATAGCCTCCAGACTTCCTAGCTGCCACCTGTGAATACCTGTCCCTCTCCAAGCCAGCTTGGCCTACGCTGCGTTCGCCGCCCACGCAAGTGCAGGCCGCATCCACGAGGCTGGCGCGGGAATTTTTGTCCGCGCCAGCCTTTTGTGTCCGCCATTTTTTCTTCCATTTCTACACCTAGCGTTCTTTGTAGGGTGTTGACAGGTGCAGATAATGTGCAGTTTTCTTCGTCAACTCTGTCGGGGTGTGTACTTAATATGCAACACTTGCTCATAAACTCCCCAGAAAAAATGTCCCAGGATAATAGGTCCGCCGTGAAAGCGCCCTCTAAGAAAAAAATCTCCCTAGCATTACAAAGCAAAGAAAATTACAAAGGCTTACGACACTTTTTTCGTGCCTACAAGGTTGGAACCTGGACACTGCACGTGACGAGTCCCAGCCCGGCCCCAATGAAGGTCAACGTCGGGGTGGAGACCGAACCAAGAGCAAAAAACGACGAACCGTTACAAATCGACTGCAGGATGCCGAGAACTGAAGTGAAAAAGTATAACCATGCGAAGTTCTGGGTCAAGGTCAAGAAGGGCTGGAAGCCGGTTCTGGATGCCGTGGTCACCGCCATAGTTCACCGCCCGACGAACGATCAACACGCGATAAAAATCCGCCTTAAGGACGACGGAGTAGGTAAGAGCTATTGCTAGTATAGTAAGAAACATTCGGCCCTCTTCCACTGCGTAACGCTATCAACGGCTAAAAAGCTGGACTAACAATTGCTGTGCTCGGAACATGTACCGCGTCTTTTTGTCTCTCTTCTTTGTGGTGAGGCACACAAGAAAGTTGAACTGATTACCGAATACCTGAACTTTCCCTATATGTAAACTTGAAGGGAGTATTATCCTAGCGAAATATCAAAAAACGCGATAAAGAAGCAATACAAGACTATCGAATTTCTTCTTTTCATGTCAAATGTTTCTTTTAAATATCGAGCAACTGATTCTGGAAAGCCGGAGTTACATTTTGTGGTTTATTGAGATAACCAAAGTAACTGAATATTCTGATCCACCAAAAAAACACCGTTGCGTCAGTTACGTGGATGTTTCCTGTGTTGGTGTCCTCCTGCCTTTCTTCCTACCTTTCTTTTCTTTTTGCTCTATCTCATTAGTTCCTTCCTGCTTTCTCTCTCTTTGTTCCTTTCACATTCTCGCTTTCTTTCCATCGTTCTTTCCTCCACTGTCGTGTTTCCACCAATCCTTGTTCCTTCCGCTGTCTTGCTTTTTTCGATCCTTCTTACATCCGCTCTCGCGCTTTCTTCCATACTTCTTCCTTCCGCTCTCTGGCTTTCTTTTCATCCTTCTTCCTTCCACGCTCTCGCTTTATCTCCATCCTTCCCCCCTCCTCTCTCTCTCTCTCTTTCTTTCCATCCTTCTTCCTACCCCTACCTCGCTTTCTTTAAATCCTTCATCATGTGCGATTCCTGAACCTTTTCCAGACCCCGACTATATCGAAAATGACGGCGAATACACCGGCTTCTTCTGTCAGTTCGTAGGCAAGGGACGATACACCTACAAGGTGGAGGTCTCAAGCCAGAAAACGACACGTGTGCAGTACCTGTTGAGGCGCTCGGGTACCTTACTGAGCACGTCAGCCCTTGTTGCTACTACAGGTGAGTTTCCATGTACTTGGCACATTTATCCGTCGAGGCACTCACGTAAACTCAACTTGTACTAGTCAGTCAACTGCAGTGCTAGGTGCAATCACGCGGGCTTCCTCCCAAGCTATGGAGAAGTACCTTCATTCAAGCACAATGCAATTCCGCGCGAACGCCGCCATTCGTGATGCACGAATGCAGAGGTGCAGTTGAAATTAAGACTGCAAAGGTGGAGTAATGTAACGTCGTTTTTGTTTTGTATGTATTGAATCCGTAGAAGGTGAATGTAAAGGTCGCCGAGGAGAGGACCGCGGTCACGTTTATTTGAAAGCTGACGGAGAGATGACAGCGGCAGAGCAGCGGCCGCAGCGTCTAACTGAGGACTAGGTCCAGAGCTTTCTCTACACGCGTGGTCGTCCAGTAGGCGACCGCGGTCGCGTTTTTTTTTTAAGGCTGATGGAGAGATGACAGCGGCAGAGCAGCGGCGGCAGCGTCCGACTGAGGCCGAGGTCCAGAGCTTTCTCTACTCGCGTGGTCGTCCAGTAGGCGACCGCGGTCACGTTTATTTGAAGGCTGACGGAGAGATGACAGCGGCAGAGCAGCGGCGGCAGCGTCCGACTGAGGCCGAGGTCCAGAGCTTTCTCTACACGCGTGGTCGTCCAGCAGGCGACTGCGGTCACGTTTATTGGATGGCAGACGGAGAGATGACAGCGGCAGACCAGTCGCGGCAGCGTGCGACTGAGGCCGAGGTCCAGAGCTTTCTCTACACGCGCGGTCGTCCAGTAGACGACCGCGGTCACGTTTTTTTTGAAGGCTGACAGAGAGATGACAGCGGCAGAGCAGCGGCGGCAGCGTCCGACTGAGGCCGAGGTCCATAGCTTTCTCTACACGCGTGGTAGTCCAGTAGGCGACCGCGGTCACGTTTATTTGAAGGCTGACGAAGAGATGACAGCGGCAGAGCAGCGGCGGCAGCGTCCGACTGAGGCCGAGGTCCACAGCTTTCTCTACACGCGTGGTCGTCCAGTAGGCGACCGCGGTCACGTTTTTTTTTAAGGCAGACGGAGAGATGACAACGGCAGAGCAGCGGCGGCAGCGTCCGACCGAGGCCGAGGTCCAGAGCGTTCTCTACACGCGCGGTCGTCCAGCAGGCGACCGCGGTCACGTTTTTTTTGAAGGCTGACGGAGAGATGACAGCGGCAGAGCAGCGGCGGCAGCGTCCGACTGAGGCCGAGGCCCACAGCTTTCTCTACACGCTTGGTCGTCCAGTAGGCGACTGCGGTAACGTTTATTTGAAGGCTGACGGAGAGATGACAGCGCCAGAGCAGCCGCGGCAGCGTCCGACTGAGGCCGAGGTCCAGAGCTTTGTCTACACGCGTGGTCGTCCAGTAGGCGACCGCGGTCACGTTTATTTGAAGGCTGACGGAGAGATGGCAGCGGCAGAACAGCGGCGGCAGCGTCCGACTGAGGCCGAGGTCCAGAGCTTTCTCTACACGCGCGGTCGTCCAGTAGGCGACCGCGGTCACTTTATTTGAAGGCTAACGGATAGATGACAGCGGTAGAGCAGCGGCGGCAGCGTCCGACTGAGGCCGAGGTCCAGAGCTTTTTCTCCACGCGTGGTCGTCCAGTAGGTGACCGTGGTCGCGTTTTTTTTGAAGGCTAAGGGAGAAATGACAGCGGCAGAGAAGCGGCGGCAGCGTCCGATTGAGGCCGAGGTACAGAGCTTTCTCTGCACTCGTGGTCGTCCAGTAGGCGACTGTGGTCACGTTTATTTGAAGGCTAACGGAGAGATGACAGCGGTAGAGCAGCGGCGGCAGCGTCCGACTGAGGCCGAGGTCCAGAGCTTTTTCTACACGCGTGGTCGTCCAGTAGGTGACCGTGGTCGCGTTTTTTTGAAGGCTGACGGAGAAATGACAGCGGCAGAGAAGCGGCGGCAGCGTCCGGCTGAGGCCGAGGTCCAGAGCACTCTCTACACGCGTGGTCGTCCAGTAGGCGACTGTGGTCACGTTTATTGGAAGGCTGACGGAGAGATGACAGCGGTAGAGCAGCGGCGGCGGCGTCCGATTGAGGCCGAAGTCCAGGGCTTTCTCTACACTCGTGGTCGTCCAGTAGGTGACCGCGGTCGCATTTTTTTTAAGGCTGACGGAGAGATGACAGCGGCAGAGCAGCCACGGCAGCGTCCGATTGAGGCCGAGGTCCACAGCTTTCTCTACACGCGTGGTCGTCCAGTAGGCGAGCGCGGTCACGTTTGTTTGAAGGCTGGCGGAGAGATGACAGCGGTAGAGCAGCGGCGGCAGCGTCCGACAGAGGTCGAGGTCCAGAGCTTTTTCTACACGCGTGGTCGTCCAGTAGGTGACCGCGGTCACGTTGATTTGAAGGCTGACGTAGAGATGACAGCGGCAGAGCAGCGGCGGCAGCGTCCGACTGAGGCCGAGGTCCAGAGCTTTCTCTACACGCGTGGTCGTCCAGTAGGCGACCGCGGTCAGGTTTATTTGAAGGCTGACGGATAGATGACAGTGGCAGAGCAGCGTTGGCAGCGTCCGACTGAGGTCGAGGTCCACAGCTTTTTCTACACGCCTGGTCGTCCAGTTGGCGACCGCGGCCACGTTGATTTAAAGGCTGCACGATAGATGATAGCGGCAGAGCAGCGGCGGAAGCGTCCGACTGAGGCCGAGGTCCTGAGCGTTCTCTATTCGCGTGGCCACTGCTTCGTCTCTATTGCGCGCGACGAAACGGTGGCGCTACAGTGGCCGCCACCGAATGCGAACGATGAGTTTGTGCGAAAAGTACAGTAAACACGAAAGGAGAGGGTTGAACGAGAGAAAAATTTATGTGGTTTAACTCTGGTTACACCCGGTTGGTTGCGAAAGTTTAGCTTGCTTAGCTGCTTCTGATAATCGTCGTTTTCGCATACGTTCTTCTTGTTCCTGTGTTGCCTGGGCACGTTGTTCCGCTTGGCTTCATTCCGTTTATCTTGCCTAATCTCAGCTTCTTTATTGGATACAGCTCGTTTAGCTGCTTCGGCTTCTCGTCGTTTCCGCAGTCGTTCTTCTCGTTGCTCTTCCGTTTCTTTGGCACGTTGTAACTTCTTTATTGCATTCTTCCTAGCTGGCTTGGCTGTCGCCTTACTGTTAAACTCTTCAGAAGCAGTAGAGCAACTAAATTCAGATAGGGACTCTTCGTTGGTGAGTTCTTTGGCGAGACTCCTCAAGGAGCGCGGCACGACCGGCTGCTCCTGGCTGCGGTGGAGAGAGCAAGCTGACGTCACGCGTCACCATAGCATTAAAGAGGCTGACGTCACACCTTCTGTTATCCGCGACGGCGGTTCCTCGAAGAGCAGGGGGTCCACGGACCACGCGACGAGCGGTTAGACCTGGCATAGTATTGCTTTCGCCATAAAATATAAACAGTCAAGTAAAGGCCGGCCAGTCAGATCGGTAGTCCGGGAAGGCCGTCGTGCGGGACAACAAAGCTCAGACGGTCGAGCCTGGCTGCTTCGCAAAGGGCGATGGAAGCAGAAAGGGGACGGTGATTTCAGAGGCAGCAGGCATGAAATGTCACCCATAAAGCGTCGACGGGATGGTTGGGAACTAGTGTTCAGGCCCACTGGGGGGTGGGGGGGGGGGCTGCTGACAGTGCGCTCGAGGTTGGTCTCAAGATGGACCACGTCCAGATTTGTGGGCGACTGAAGTGCGTCACCACAGCCGTTGGTAAAAGGTGCCACTTGTGGTAGGAGGAACGGTAGAAGCGCAGCTGCGATGGCGCATGCGCTCGAGGCGGCGAAGCAACGGCAAGGCAGGCGAAGGCGGAGCGACCAACAGGCAGCGGTGATCTGATGGGAAAGTGGCGACCGTTTCGGTAGCAGGCAGCGTTGGTTGGAGGAGGAGGGCACAAGTCCAGCACGTGAGCGTCGGAGGCAACAGGACACGCTTGCGCTCCGACCACAGGCGGTGTTGGATGGGGCCCGCCCAAACGCGTCCATGTCGTAAGCATGCCGCCACCTTCGGTGGCTGTCTCGTCCGTCGCGGAGGCAGTGACATGCGAAGCCCAGAGATGCCCAGGGAGCCGTGGTAAGCGTTGCGGGTTGCGCATTATTAGCGACAGGGCTCCGATGGGGTATGCAGGCGCGCCTCGCGATAGGTAGGACAGATGGGGGCTCACCAGGAAAGCGCTTGAGCTGGCGGCCGAGCTAGTGGCGTCAGGCTGCTTTGAACACCGACGGGGAGCAAGAGGGGCCCACATTAGCGGTCTGGTCAGTCTTGAGATCAGGCGCTGGCATTGGGTCACGATTCTTTTCAGGCGAAGTGGGGCTGGAGGCAACCGCCATGCTTGTTACTGCTGTCATCGGGTTCGCCTTCGCTTCCTGCTCCTGATGACGATTGTGGCTGTGCGGATTTTTAGAGGGGCTGGGGGTGTGAAGCCAGCGGGCCGGCCGTGGCTTCAACTTCGCAGTAGAGGCCTGGAGAGCGGTTGTATTGTCGAGAGGGACGGCCGGGCCAGAGGCGCTGGGCAGGAGTGGCGGCGAGAGGCTGCTGAGGCGAGCCAGGTTCTGATGAAGGCGTGGGCGCGAGTGCGGCAGGCGGAGGGCCAGAGGCTGGCGACATCGAAAGCGGGTCCACTGCGTCGTACAGCGGCAACAGAACATAGTAGGCGCCGAAGTGCGCCAGTTGAGACGGCCGCACGCAGATCATCGTATGGCCGGCAGCCCAAGGCAGAGCAGGCGAGTCGGCGCAGAAGGTCGGGCGCGAGGATATCTCAGAGGACAGCGTGTTTGAACGGCTGCATAGTGATGCCGTTCATGTACAACGCAGCCTCGAACTGAGCAAACCACCCGCCAACACCCTAGGGCCGGAACACCTGAAGCGGCGGGTGGAAGCTTGGGTCCTGCCAGTACGCCATCGTGGAACGCCGCTGATGAAGAAGGGGCGGTTCGCCGTCTGACCCCGCAGTAGAAGGTCGATGTGGAGGTCACCCAGGAGGCTACTGCGGCCACGTTTATTTGAAGGCTGCCGGAGAGATGATAGCGGCAGAGCAGCGGCGGCAGCGTCCAGAGCGTTCTCTACTGCACGTGGCAACCGCTTCATCTTCATTGCGCGTGCCGAAATGTTGGCGCTACAAATCCTTATTCCCCGCCTCGACGAAAGGCTGATTCCATTATTAGCACGAGCGTGTCGCTGCTTGAGTTAATGACGAATGGCGAGAACGATCTGAGTAGGATAGATTCGTCTTGTTATCATGCCCATGTCTTTATTATTAGGCCTGAAGAATGAAGGGGGTGTCCAGCGGCGACCGGTGTTAAAGCTTGCTTGAATTCCTGTACCTTGTAAATGACTTGGATAAACAGCAATCACTTCAATGACAGCGCTTGATTCTCAGTAACACTAGCAATAGTGCAGCCTGTCTGTCGCATATATTTGGCCTGTCGCATTTCGGATACGTAATATGTGTGCGCGCACGAGTGAGCGACTGTAGGGGGTGCCTGTGTCGCTTAGACGAACTCGTGCATACGTATAAAGCCACGCGGAATAGTACAGCGGCTTCTCCGATTGGGCCGACTTCCAGATGGGCGTGTAAGTAACGGGGTGGCTGGTATTTTCTCCTTCTATTATTTAAAGGCACAACTTCACTAACAGGTAACTTCAGCTCGAAGTCTTCATGTGGTTGGACTCATCGCGCATGCTAACAGGTTTCTGCATTGGACTACTTATCCCAAGTGGCCAAATCGGATGTTGGCAGCGGCGGCAGCATTTGGATGGAGTCTGAATACGAAAAAACCTGGGTGCTGAGTGGAGTGTAGGCACGTTAAAAACCCCACGTGGTACAAATTATTCAGTTGCCCTCCTCTACGACTTCGCCCATATAAACCATGTGTCACATTGGAGCGTAAAGTCCATATTTCGTTAGATTCCTGCGTACAGTTGCGTGCCTGCAACAGCCGTCACTGGGCGACATGCCCCGACTTGTGCATGAAAGAGAGTTTCAGCTGACTGTACTTAACGTGGAAAACGACGTCGCCGAAATAATTCCTCCGGACATTTATGTAGATTGAAAAGGTACAGGTATCTCGCAGAGTGTTACTGGGCACCGATGTAGTCTCTTGACAGGGGTTCTCAATCCTTGAACACACCTTTTCTGGCCGACTGTACCAACTATTGAGCGGATTGTATGCATCGCCACGCAGGGCGAGCGATGTGCGCTATCGGCTACAGTGGCGAATGGACATTCGGGATGGAATCGAATGCAGAGGGAATGTAGTGTCCCCGAGGGTTTGAAAGTCGGTGTAACCGCCTTGCAGAGGTCCCTTCCAAACTAAAACAAAGATAAAAAATAGATTGCGAGACTCTATACGGAATCGTATTCGCGTTTCGTTAGGGGTAGTGTGCCGTCGCCCTTATGCAACGCCAACGAGGAAAATACCCTTTTTGGCCCAGCTGACATAGCATTCATGAACTCTTCATTAACTTGTGTTTCATGAAAGGCGTGCTGCATAAAGTTAAGATTACTATCTAACCCAAAACAATCTCCAAATGTACCTCCTTTCCTGTCCCTGTAGCAGTACTTTTTAAGCTGCAATGCAACATTTTGACGCCCATATTGTGTTCACGTGGGCAGCAATACCCAGTGTAGATTCTAGTGGCTCGGATATGTACATTAAAATAACTGAAAGTAGGCAAAGTCCGATATATTTACCGTGCGTTTTCGCTTTTGTACGTCACACGTGCGCAGAAGTCTATAAGCATTAAGATTGGAAATGTTGATAAGCTTATTCCTGGAAAAGAAGTCTTTAGTGGAGTGTGTATTGTATGGTTATAAACAATTCCGAGAGCCCGCTTTTCAAGGACAGCTGACTTTTTTTTTTAGTCTGGTATATGCAGCGGCGCCCGAAACTAATGGGCAGTAGTTTAAATGTTTGCGAAACAATGCGTCATAAAGCAATTTTTACTTTTTTCAGGAGACAACTTCTTAAACGAGTCAAAAATCCGATGGCTTTGGCTGCTTTTAAAGCTACATAGGTTGTGTGGTCATCCCACAACATATTTTTGGTGAATATTACGCCAAGTGACCAAATGACCTTAATATTTCAATCTCTTCATAGTTATAAAATAAGGGAAGGAGATCACTGCACATTCTGTGTTTTCGGTGAAAAAGTATTGCTTTAGGTTTTACGGCATTTACGTAGAGAAGACTTTTACCACACCATATTTTTATTTTCTCTAAGAGCATATTCGCATTCCTTGTTAACGCTATTAGTATCGCCAGATAAAAACAAACTTGTATCGCCAGTGTTAACTATGAACCTGTCACTGGTATCCACACTTATTATATCATTAATATATAGATGAATTAGCAACAGTCGCTAGATATTCTCATGGGGAACCCCGCAGGAGGCTGTTCTAGGAATTGATTTTCTATTCATTTATTTAGACGCACTGTTTTCTGAGTCCTAAATAAGAAATAATTAAAAGTCGTGGTTTTCGCCTTATTCCTTGATATTCAAGCTTTTGAAACAGTGTGCTATGATTTGTGCAGTTAAAAGATTTCCTTACCTAAAAAATTTCCTAAACAAGTTCTCTATTTTCACTGTTCTTTAATATATATTCATTCTGGTGTAGAAGAGCAAGTTCTGATGAACGGCCTTCTTGAAGCCATATTGGCAGTCGGCGATTATACCGCGTTTATTGAAAAAGTTTCCAGCTCGTTTGAGAATAAGTTTCTCTCGCACTTTTAACAAGACAGGCAAACTACTGATTGATCTACAGTTCCCAAAATTGTTTTTATCTCATTTCTTGTATAAGACTGCTACTCTAGCAACCTACATTTTCAGAGGGAAAGTGGCGGTCTCGGTAAATAATATACGTGTTCTAATGACGCATTAATAATGTCGATGACACGATTGACTGGACGAATGTGGATATTGTCACGTTGTAGTGACGGCAGTCCAGCGGTCAGGAAGACACCAGAAAGGCTTGCAAACGAAGCTCTTTATTTGGGCTGACTTGCGCCCGCAAAAGAACTGAATCACTCGGTGGCGGCGTAAGCAACAAGCGTGCTCGTCAATCGTCGAACTACGAATGCCTTCTGCTCGCGGCATCGTTCAATTTAAAGCCGGCAAGGAAACTTCGAGATAACAGGTCGAGATCATCTAGAGTAATCTGGAAACACGTAGATACAGCTCTTCATGGCTGGGATCAATCGAGATTAGTCCGGTCGCTTCTCCCGTCACGAACAAAAATGATAGCACCCCTTTTCTGCGGCCTTGCAGGAACGAACGGACACTAATATGATACGTTGCATTACCCCCCTCTCAGAGAAGCATCGCCTCGATGCTTTAAATTGAAAATAAACACGAAGAATGCTAACTTCGAGTCCGTTAGCGTTCATAATAAGGTTTAAGGGCAGCGGAAAAAGCTTCAAATCTGGCCGTGTCGTCGCCGTCGGTGGTGTCGTAGTTTTCGTCGTCGTAGCTGTCGTCGTCATCGCACTTGTCGGCAGTTGTCAACGTCGTCGCAGTTTTCGATGCGTCGCAGTTGTCGCCGTCGTCGCAGTTGTCGGCGTCGTCGTAGTTGTCGGCGTCGTCGTAGTTGTCGTCGCAGTCGTAGTTTTCGTCGCAGTCGTAGTTGTCGTCGCAGTCGTAGTTGTCGTCGCAGTCGTAGTTGTCGTCGCAGTCGTAGTTGTCATCATCGTAGAGGCCGTCGTCGTAGGGGCCGTCGTCGTAGGGGTCGTCGTCGTAGGGGTCGTCGTCGTAGGGGTCGTCGTCGTAGGGGTCGTCGTCGTATGGGTCGTCGTCGTATGGGTCGTCGTAGTTCTCGTCGTATTTGAGGCATAGTCCTGTGTTTTTCGTCGATGGAGGATCTCAGTTCTTCCGCTCAGAAGCAACCTCACCTCGAGAGGCTGCTTTATTCAGTTTAACTTTCGGGGGCTGGGGGAGCGTCCACGCACGGCGTAACCTCGGCTAGGAGATACAAAGCGCGAAGACGATGGCGACGGGGAACGTGATAGGCGGCTCGGCGATGGGCATTCTTCCCGACGCAAAAACTCTTTGATGTCGGCTGGTCTCTGGCCAGGTCGGGGTCGTGGGGCGTCGTAAGAATACCGTCGAATACCCCTTCTCCTATATGGGCAGTACCGGAGAATGTGACCGGCTTCGCCACAGTGGAAGCATAGTGGGCGGCGCTGGTCGGGAGTTCTCCACTCGTCGCATTTCCTCGGCTGTGTGCGACGCTCGTAGGACGGGCGGGTTGCGGCGAGAGGGCGGCGGTCCAGCGCAGCTGGCTGAGGGCGATAGGGGCTTGGGTCCCGTCGTCGAGGTGCAGGATGGCGCACTGCTGCGGCGTAAGTCATGGCTGGGGACTCCGCAGGCTGCGTGGTGGTCGGCGTCACACCCAAGGCCTTTAGAACCTCGTCCCGGATGACGTGAGTGAGCGATGTAAGCTGCGGCTGCGTTCCTGTTGGCAGCAATCGTCGGAGCTCTTCTCGCACAACTCCACGTATAACCTCCCGCAGGTAATTGTTGTTTGCGGCGTCCAGGCAGCTTGCTGAGAAAACGCGCTGCTGGCGGTCATACTGGCGGGCTCGGGCATCAAGAGTTTTTTCCATCGTGTATGCCTCTTCTACGAATTCCGCGACGGTTTTCAGTGGGTTGCGGACGAGGCCGGCAAAGAGATGCTCTTTAACTCCTCGCATAAGGAACTTCACCTTCTCTTCTTCCTTCATCATCATGTCGGCACGCCGGAAGAGACGCTTCATCTCCTCAGTATACACCGCAACGGTCTCGTTTGGGTGTTGTATGCGAGACTGCAGCAGCTGCTGGGCGTTCTCTTTTCGCACGACGTGTGTGAAGGTCTCCACAAGCTGCTCCTTGAAGGTTTCCCAGTTCGTGAGACTAGCTTCCTCATTTTCAAACCAGATCCTTGCTGGTCCGTCCAAGGCGAAGAAGACGTACCTTAATTTCGTGGCATCGTCCCATTGGTTAAAAATAGCCACACAGTCGAACTGTTCTAGCCATTCTTCGGGGTCGGCGCCAGGCGAAGCGTCGAAGGTTGGTGGCACCCGGGGCTGCTGAAGAACGATTGGGGTCATCGTCTGGGCCAAGCTCATGGTAGACGTTGCTGCTGGCTTTCGCTTTCGGGTAGGGTCCGGCAGAATCCCGAACTCAGGTGCGCCCCCTTGCAGGCGTCGGCTTGCGCGGTGGACTGGACCCAGGTCCTGCGGTAGAAGACTCAGAGGGCCGGCGTCACGACTTGTAGGGGGTGTCCGGAACATGGGAGGCTACCCAGCACCTCCACCAGATGTCACGTTGTAGTGACGGCAGTCCAGCCGTCAGGAAGACACCAGAAAGACTTCGAGCCGAAGCTCTTTATTTGGGCTGACATGCGCCCGCAAAAGAACTGAATCACTTGGTGGCGGCGTAACCAACAAGCGCGCTCGTCGATCGTCGAACTACGAATGCCTGCTGCTCGCGGCATCGTTCAATTTAAAGCCGGGAAGGAAACTTCGAGATAACAGGTCGAGATCATCTAGAGTAATCTGGAAACACGTAGATACAGCTCTTCATGGCTGGGATCAATCGAGATTAGTCCGGTCGCTTCTCGCGTCACGAACAAAAATGATAGCACCCCTTTCCAGCGGCCTTGCGCGAACGAACGGACACTACAATGATACGTGGCAATATTAACTGCATCACTGCAGGTACTGTTCTTCAGGTCTCTAAGCGTTGACATTATTTCATGGCCAGAGACAGGGTCTGCAAACAAGGACGGAAGGCATCTGTCAATGGCTAGATGAGATGAATGTGATGAGAAATTGGAAGGGGAGGTATAAACTCGTTAAATTCATTTGCGAGGTGACTACCAGAATATTCTATGACACGGTTAGTTGTCTTACTGGGGCTTCTAACCGGCGAAATGCTGGAGTTGAGTGACTGCAGCTCACGCCAGAGATTAAGAGGGCAATTTAATGGCGTCTGAAAAAGAGTTTAAGAATGTATGTCCTTCGCCTGTCGTATATCGGAATTCAGTTTGTTCCTGTACTTCTTAAAGCCCTCAAAACAAGGCTCTCTTAGGTGTGAATAAATACCTGATATAATTTGTGATTTTTTATACGCGTGTGCAATTAACGCGACGTCCACGGCTCGCTTATGGTATCAGGCGCCCTCTTTAACATTGGATTAAAATGATTGTTATCAATATGAATGAACTTGCCGAGCAAAAACTCATAACTGCTCTGCGAACAACTTTATTTATAACCAGTTAATATCCTGCACATTTCAACCGAATCTTTCTAGAGCACCTGCTGTTAGATATTGGACTATAATAAGGGAGTAATTACTCATTCCCGTCCACCCGAGCGCAGCCATACACTTTTAAGGAAAACCCCGCCGTGGTGGCTCAGTGGTTACGGCGCTCGGCTGCTGACCTGAAAGACGAGGGTTCGATCCTGGCTGCGGCGGCCGAATTTCGATGAAGGCGAAATTCTAGAGGCCCGTGTGCTGTGCGATGTCAGTGCACGTTAAAGAACCCCAGATGGTCGAAATTTCCGGAGCCCTTCACTACAGCGTCCCTCATAGCCTGAGTTGCTTCGGGACGTTAGAACCCCAATAAACCAAACCAAAAAAACTTTTGAGGAAAAGTCGGAGAATTCCCTAAGTAACTACTAAGCAATTACTTGTCACACAGATCACTACCTTCATAGCAGCCGGAAGTAGTAAAAGTCAAATTAGTGAAAGTTACTACCTCAAAAAGCTAGAGAAGAGCACTACAATCGCAAACAAAATGCTAGGAGTATTTACTAAGAAGATGCTTAGAAACATTTCGCAGATGCTGCTAGCGTTCTCACATGGTGCGCTGCATGGCTTGCTAAATTTATGGATGGTGCAAAAATAAATGAAGCTGCAAGATCAATTTCGTCAAATTCCGACCACGCCCATAGCTGCCAGTGCGGCCGTAAGTCACATGCTAGGGCTTAGACAAATAGTGCATTATATGTACAAATTATGCGAGGTGATGGCATAAAACAGCCTTACAGGGCACACACAAGGGTCCAGAATGCAAGAAAAACACAAACAAGGGTTACGGATGCGAGATGCATGCACTCCGCGTGCACAGTAACTCTTTCTTCGTCTGCTCCACACCATAGTTCAGGCTCTAGTTTACGGGCTTGTGGCTTTACAGAAACAGGTTAGCATACCGTGCCGCATGCCCCTGCAGAAATCTTAAGTTACAAAACCAATTTGTTCACACAACAGTCAGTGTCAGTTATGTTCTCTCACTGTATTTTAATGTGCAGGTATGGTATGTGGGGTTTAACGTGCGAAAGCGACTCAGGCTTTGAGGGACGCCGTAGTGAAGGGCTCCGGAAATTTAGACCACCTGGGATTCTTTAGCGTGCACTGACATCGCATAGTACACGGGCCTCTAGACTTTCGCCTCCATTCAAATTCGACCACTGCGGCCGGGTTCGAACCCGCCTCTTTCGGGCCAGCAGCCGAGCACCGTAACCACTGAACGGCGATTTTAGGGTTCATGCAACGGTTACTAACCAGGTGCTAACTAGCGACCGCAGTTAGTAAGAAGAAAGCAAGGACTACTTTTACTGACTGTACCGTGAGAGGTCGGCAAGTAGTTTGTAAAAAAATAGCAAAATGACATAGGAGTTAGTAACTGCTGTATTTTCTACCTTTTACTGCCTTTATTAAGAGTGTGCGGCTAAAAAGGAAAGCTTTACAGCTTTCTCGCAAACTTCTAGTTAAAGAAAAATTGGTCCTGGTCTGTGGTTCGAACCCCAGACCACCGCTTCAGCGGAGCACTCGCTCTACCGACTGAGGTAACCGGGACAGCAAGCTTACAATAGAGCGGGAGCGAACTAAAGGAATTGAACGAGAGCGCGAAGAAGACTGCTCCGGTGAAGCGGTGGTCTCGGGTCCGAATCCCCGACCAGGAGGAATTTTTCTTTAACTACGAAGTTTATGAGAAAGCTGTATAGCTTTCCTTTGGAGCCGTATGGCTTTGCTCAGGTGGATGTCAATGAGTAATTACTCCTTTATTCCAAATCTGCTCCACCTTTCGGGATTTCTCTCACCATTTCACGACATTGAATAATAACATTCTCATGAAGGTCACGCTTCGGAACCTGCTTCTTGGAAAATAAATAAGTGCCCATATGATCACTGGGTTCGCAGGATGCAACTGTTAATCAAGAAAAGATGAATACATGTTTGAGAGAGGCAATGGTTACACGCGTTGCATTGGTAATCAGATTTGTAACACAAAAATATCAGAGTGAAACATAAAAATCGGCCCTGCTCGTAGCTGCACATAACACATCTTTATTGAAGTCGCCACCAATGATTAGTTCATACTTATTGGTCGTTGCAAGACATAAATCAGATTCTACGGCTTCTAGAAACGAGCGTAAATTACCAGACGGTGGCCTGTAAACAGCAGACATTAAAGCGTTTCCTTATGTAATTGAGAGAAGTTCAACATCAACAAGCATGTCGAAAAATTCGGGAAAAATTTCACACTAAAAGCGTGCACCAAGAAGCACGCATACACCACCTCCACGAAAGGTTTTCGGATTTAAAGAAAATGTTCAAAACGAGGGCAATTCAAAGTTACCGCTGTCAGTCAGCCGAGTCTCCGAGATCGTAACTGATCAAAATAAAACCCAAGCTGCCTAACAAGATAGAGAATGCATCGCTCTTTTTCCTGACCGACCTGGCATTTAGATGAAATCGCTTAAGCACTGATGGAGTTTAAAGCACGCAGTGTTATTAATTTCACATTTGAGAGGATATCTGTTCGGAGCCATCACACTGTTGTGTATTTGTGTGGAGCGGTCACAAACGATACCTCCCTTACAAAAATGCTTTTTGAGACAGTGTTGAAGTTCTCTTGAGCAGACTCAACACGCCATGTTGAATTTTTGTTGTGACCAGGGTGGGCTAGTGTTGGTGAATTATTGAGGCCGAGTTGAAACTCATTGGAAAAGTGGCCACTGTGCTAGATCTGAGCATTCTCAATGAAATTTCTTCTTTGCGTTCATGTTGAATTCAGGTTGGAATTACGGGAGTGAATCAACACGCCATTCTGAATCTTGGCTGAGGTAAAAAAGCAAAAAATCCTGGGAATACATTTGTATTGCGCCATATGGACCAAATACCAATGCAATTTTCGGCGGTATATTCATATTTAGTGCTGCATTTTATCGTTAACGTGAAGCCGTCATCCCCTGTGACGTAGTGCTCCACACATACGCTCACATATGTATATAAATATATATACATACATACACCCTAGCCCTACACATCCATCAGATAAAGAGCATGGGACAGTACTGCACACGAGGCTTTGAAGAGAAGTTTATTGGACTGATTATTCATACAAAGGGACCATAGTCCCTCACAAAGACAAAAACAACAAGGCAGCGACTAGTGTCGCTCGGTACAAACAACCTATGAAACAAGAACACGACGGCGACTGCTGTCGCCGTTCACACAAAATCATTCACAGCACAGAATGTTCAAAGGATCCATAATGTCCAGGCATCGCGGGGGGAAGCACGCTAACTGAATACGATGAACGCGCACCGACACCGCGCACCACACACTCAATACGGCAGGAGCCGCACCGTAACGCGGCCCCCGCTGGCGGCGATGAAGCGGGTGCTCCACCGCCGCACAAACTCTTCTGGGAGGGTCACATGATCTAAACACGCCTGTTGAAACAGGCGCGCCCGAACCCTCTGCAGCATGGGGAACATGGCGCGTTGAGGCCGGCCCTGCAAGGAAGCGACGCCTCTCTGGCGCCACAAAACAAAGGCCCCGACACACAGCAAGAGCCGCACAAATGCGTCGCGCGGCCTGGTGTGCGAGTCGAGGCTAACAAAAAACATGCGCGACATCATAAGAAGAACTGACAGAGTTCATCTTACGATCTTAAGTGCAACCTCGGCTTCGCCCTTATATGGTCCTACTCAGGGGTGTCCGGACCTGCGCAAGTTGTGGCCTGCCGGTCAGCAAAGTTATGTCAGTTATTACTATTAATATTTATTTATTTTATATGTAGTAGAAATAATCAAGTTCATATGCAACGGTCTATCATTTGACGACCTTGATTCATTCATAAACAACTAAATAAAGCATTAATTAAGTGCCCTTTTTTATGAGAGCACATACGAATCCTCCAAACTAGGTATGGCTGAATGAGCATATTGCACTTTTTTCTATGCAAGAAAATGACTGAGCTGTTTATGAGAGTTTTAACAGGTGCTGCATGCGTTCTTAATATGTGTAATGTGATCAGGTTCTGTTTACACGATGCATGTCGAAATGATTTCATTTAGTTAGGCTTAGAAACGGCTGCCTTGAGATGATTGAACTTAAATTCAACAGAAATTGTTCAACAGTAAATCTCTTGACTGCGCTCAACAAAAATTTCGCGCAGCAGGTGTTGAGTAAGCTCAACATACATTGAGTTCATGTTGGTTTCCAGTTGATTCAACAGGAGCTCAACAAGGCGTCAACTGAAGCTTAAAAGTCATTTTTGTAAGGGCTGCATACTATTACATGTTCACAAGGTAACTTTCAACGCAAATTATGTGAGCAGTGTAACCTTCCCTTCCGCGAACAAGCACCTTGCCACTTGAGCACGAAACAAACCTGATATTTTATCCTCTCAGCCCAACCTTCAGTTGGCAGAAGTAAGTATTTCGTTCTTCGGGTAAGGTTTTCACACAGGTACCCGCGTTTGCTCTTCTCTGCTAAATATTTCTTGTGTTCAAGCCATTGGTATCTTTGAGCCTTTCCCTAGAAGCGCACAATAAAGGCGGATCTTGTTCGCTTTTGCAGGAAGTCGATAGCCCACCTCAATATGGCTAGCACTAATCTGTGCGTTGTTTTGTTGTGTTGGGTTTAATGGCGCATAAACGACTAAGGCTATCATTCGCCAAGCTCAAGGTATGGAAATCTCTGCGAAATTCATTTGTTTAGCCACTTCATTAACCTTAGCTAGGAGATTCTCATGGGCGCTTTGAGAAACACCATGAATTTCTGTTTTTTTCCTGCTTCAGAATTCCAGCTGATCCAAGTCATGGTTGAGCGGAGAAAGTTGTTCTTCGCAGCTGGTATCCTCCACTTGTGCTATTCCTTGCCGCAGGAGTGTGATTTCTTTGTCTTCATTATCTAGACGCTTCATGATTTCATCAAACTGGTCGGGCATTGTCTGAATATACTGCTCAACTTCTGCAGTTTTTTTTTTTCAACGGCATTAAACAGTCAAGTCTTTCATTGAGCTCACGAAAACCAGAGGCAATATAGAAGCAGGAGGCTCGGCCTCTGTCTCTCTGAAAAACTGTTACTCTTACATAATAGGGAGGAAGTTTGAGGTGTACCGGAAAGGGCCACCTCCCACAACCACTAGGTGCACTCCTCAGTACAGGATCCCATTGACGACCGCTGCGGCTTGGGCGCCCTTCACCAGGGCCTTCTGCCTCACCAGGTCAGAGCAGCCTAGCAGGGCTGCCTCCCAGTCCTCCCGGCTGGGTAGTGTTTCGGGGCGAGGGTCGGGGTTGACTGACATGCCCATACCATGGGGAAGATGTCTGAAGACTTCTGCGCACAGTACGGACACTTCCCTGTACATGCAGGATCAAAGTGGTTTAAAACTGCCGCAGCGCCTGTTATTAGGGCTGCTCGCAATAGCCATTTAGGTTAAGGACGGGTTGTGGTGACGCTGCTCCAAAGCCAGCCCTCGCCGGGAGGGAGGCGTCCTCCATACCGGACAGCGAGCAGCTGTCGTCGTCTACTTCAGGGGTGCGCCTCAGAGGTTTGAGGGGGCGTCCAGATACGTCCTTGTAGGGACCGCCGGGCCTGGAAAATTGGGCGAAAGGAAAATTGCACAGGCCTGCCGACTGGCTCAAGCCGAGCCACCACCGCTGCCACGTGCAGGTAGAAGAGAGTTGAAAGATAAGAGGACAGAGAAAAAGAGAGAGAAAAGACCCGCGTCGCAACAACCGCATCCGCCGAAGCGGACGCTGGCTGAAAAAAACAGATAAGCGGCAGCTGGGCCGAAGGCTGCAACCCACCGAAAGTTGGTTTGGTTTGGTTTGTGGGGTTTAACGTCCCAAAGCGACTAAGGCTATGACAGACGCCGTAGTGGAGGGCCTCGGAAATTCCGATCACTTGGGGTTCTTTAACGTGCACTGACATCGCACAGTACGCGGGCCTCTAGAATTTCTCCTCCAAAGAAATTCAACCGCCGCGGCGGGGATCGAACCCGCGTTTTTCGGGTCAGCAGCCGAGCACCATAATGAGCCACCGTGGTGGTGTAGAGCCACCGAAAGTTGGGTTGCAGCGTTCGGGCTACGGCCGCTTATCTGTTTTTTCAGCCAGCTTCCCCTTCGGCGGACGCGGTTGTTGCGACGCGCGTCTTTACTCTCTCTTTTTCTCTTTCCTCTTATCTTTTAACTCGCTCCCATCTGCACGTGACAGCGGTGGTGGCTCGGCTTGAGCCAGTCGGCTGGCTCGTTCACTTTCCTTTCCATCCTTCTCTCAGTCGTAACCAACCATGAAGCACAGATAGGTGAGTGTAGCGGTGTGGTATGTTTTTCTGGAGTTTCCACTGCCCTTTTCTCTTGATCTTGCTACCTTCTCCTTTTAAAGGTTCGATGGAAGCTATTAGCAGCAATGACTGGCTCATTATAGTCCTGTGCTGTTCCCCGTTTCCACGAAAGTACCACATAGAATAGTCTAGTGTATTTTCTCTCCAACATGTCAGACCAACTGGCCCAAAGCTTCCCCTTGTTGAGTCTAGTGTATGTTTACGTTACATTTCAAAGAACTTCACCGCAACGGTTCCTGTGTGATGTTAAAGAGCCGGTGAAAAAAAGTGGAATGCGCCATATTTCATTTTTTTTTTCAAAGCTAGTTGCAATGGATCGTGAAGTCAGCATGTATCTAATTCGTGATATTTTCAACAGAAAAACACACATCAATTCTTAATAAGAAAATCGGTGGCCACTTTTCATCACCATTGCATCAGAAACTCAACTTAGAAGTCATCAGAAATACCTGATGAGTGTGATGTCTGAATCATTGACCTTTTATCAGAAACTCATCACAAATTTTTGTAAGGGGTAGGTGGCTACTCATCTGAATTTTAATTTCTCTTTAGGGTAAGACAGCGTGGCCATTAATTTGGAGTTACTACACCTCGGACACCTCGAAGCGAAACGTTTATAGGATCCGACTGACGGCAGTCACATAATGTTTGTTAATACATAGGTGGATACGATACCTTAGTAGTGCTCTGCAGCTCGGGTGTGACCAGAATAATTAAGGTTCAGAGTTGTTTGGGTTGATCAAAAAGGCTTTTAGCCACTATTTCACGCACAGCTATAGTGCTACATTACTCACTTGAATGATGTTTGTTTAGGTGATTGTCATGTTGGGTGAGCATAAGCAATAATGGCTTATCAACGGGAAGTTTCTTCCCTCGTGTAACGGCCAAGCATCACACGCAGCATCCAGGAGTGTTGCAATTAATCGCTTCCGGCTGAAGTAGAGTGAAAAAAAATTGAAGCGCTGAAAAACCAAAACTGCAATTTACTCAGTCATGTTTGAAACAAACCAGTTTCGGAAGTTGCTGGAAGCGAAGATTGAAAACACAAGGAGATGTCCGCAACTGTGTTTAACAGAGGTCCTCGCTTGCGTTCTCCGGAACCCTGGCAGAACAAATACGGCCAGCAATGCGTGCAACATGAAAGCTACACGTGCACTGTGAGCAGCATGAACAACGGGGGCTTCAGCAGTGAGAAACACCACTGTGGTATCGAGTCCGTGAGGGAAGGAGTCAACTCAGAAGCGAAAAATACGTGCAGCAGCGCACTCAACATGAAAGCTAGAACTTCACGGCGAGCAGCAAGAACTGCGTCGCTCAAACAGCGAGAACCACCTCCTTAGTATCGATCTTCAGCGAAGCAGTCCATCTGCAACAAAACAAAATTCTTCCAGCAATGCGGACAAGGTCAAATACAGACCTGCCCAGCGAGCAGCGTAAACGGCAGGTCTCAAACAACATGAAGCGCAACTTTCGAGTCGCGCCTCTGAAAGATTCTCACTAGAATCAAACCAATAAGGCCCGAAATGCACGCGAAACCAAAGCTACACCCTGCAGATCCTTGCAGAACCAGCAGCGTGAACGGCGGGGTTAGGACAACCAGAAGCACCGCTTTCGTAGCCGGCGAGCAAACGATTCTACCTACAACCATGCCAAACGGCGTTGGTTAATAAAAGCTGCAGTAAATCGCGCTTCGCACCAAACCCGGCAACTGAGTACTGAACAACGGCCACTAAACTACCAAGGACGCAAATCTAGCCCATTATCTAAGTTTGTGCGGCCGATGCTGTGCAGCCGATCCTTTCGGCAAGCCGCGTTGTGTTTTCCGCGCAGAATGCCGGAACACCTTTTCTCACTGCGTCCTCGGTTTTAGCACCCGTAAGCGCAACAGAAGCTCGTCATCGCCGCAGCGCGTAGACGCTGTCACAGCTAGAGAAAAGCTTCCCGCAAATACTCGGTCGCACAAAAAGAGAACGAAGCGCGAGACTTACTCCGACAATGGCGTCGGCGTCTGGTGCGTAGCAATAAAGTGCGCGCTAACAGGTCACCACGGCATCTCAACCAATGAGAGGCTCGATTACCTGGCAGAGCGCTATGAGGGAAGAGAAGCCGGAAAGTTGAAAGCTTTTCGTTATTTTCCTTCATTGAGGGACTTTAGCGCGCCTTTTGCGCATCCTTCGTCCATGGCACATGCTGTGGCATGTGCCGTGATAGGGTAGTTAAGGGAGGGGGGGGGGGGAATTATCTGCGGCGGTGCGTAAACGGCGGTGCATAAACGGGAGGCGCTCTGTCCCGTTCTCTTGTCTTGTGTGTGCGTGTGGTTTTTGGCGCCTTTACTTTACAATGAATTACCAACTAGCCCAGCAAGAAGTTCTCGTAAACTAGGGGTTTTAGCGGCGCGCGCACCTACACACTACCTCGTGGCGGTGGCACTACGGTCTTCTCCGCTGACCGCCGGTGCTGTGGAATGTGCTGCACGCGATGGACTGTCTGAATCAGCCACCACTCACAGCCTTATCTTTCTAGTTTGTGGTTTGTGGGGCTCTAACCTCCCTAAGCAACTCGGGCAATGAGGGACACCGTAGTGAGGGGCTCCGGAAATTTCGACCACATGCGCCAACGCCCTTTGCGCCAACCCTTTGCGTCAACGTCCGTACCGTGTGTCAGCCGCTGAGCGCCGCATCATTGACGAACAGGTTACCGACATGCTCAAGTGCCACGTGATACAGCCGTCGCAAAGCCCGTGGGCATCGCCGGTGGTCCTTGTCAAGAAAAAAGACGGTTCCATCCGGTTCTGCGTTGATTACCGTCGTCTGAACAAGATTACACGCAAGGACGTTTACCCTCTCCCTCGTATCGACGACGCCCTCGACTGCCTGCAGGGCGCTGAGTTCTTCTCTTCATTGGACTTGCGCTCTGGTTACTGGCAGGTGCCGATGGCAGAGGCCGATCGCCCAAAAACTGCATTCGTCACACCCGACGGGCTTTATGAATTTAATGTCATGCCCTTCGGCCTCTGCAATGCCCCTGCCACATTCGAGCGCATGATGGACAACCTACTCCGCGGGCTTAAGTGGCACATATGCCTTTGTTACTTAGATGACGTTGTGATATTTTCGCCAGATTTTTCGTCTCACCTCCAGCGCCTTGAGACTGTTCTTCGCTGCCTGGCCGACGCTGGCCTCCAACTCAATTTAAAAAAGTGCCGCTTCGGAGCTCGGCAGCTTACCATTCTCGGACATGTCGTGTCCGTGCAGGACGGCGGCAAGTTGGGCCCTTTGGGTATGCGTCAGGGCGGCGTCGATGGAGCGGTGAAAAACATCGAGAGGAGACGGATTGGCGATGGAAACAGGCGTAATGGCGCTGACGTGAAGGTCGGCCGAGCTGTCGACGAGGGGGTATGCTGAGGAGGGATCTAGCACGGCAACACTACCAAGCGATTGGCCACGGAGCAAAGTGGTAGGGCAGGAGAACGGGTTAGACACATAAATAGCGCTGGAGCCACGAATAATTGTCAGCACGGCATGAGGCAGCAAAACAGATTTCTGGTCAGCGCATCGTAGAGAGGGCGTATATGCGACAGTTGCGTCGGAGAGAGCAGCACAAGAAAGAGGCACGAGCACTGAAGAAAAGGGCGGAACGTCAGTGTCCTGTGAGACGATCACAGTAGCGGCGGCAGCGTCGGGCACGTCCAAGGGAGCGTCACTGAAGGGCGATAACTCAAGCTGAGCACGGGCGCAGTCAATAACAGCGTGATGAGTAGAAAGGAAGTCCCAACCAAGGATGACGTCGTGAGATGAGCGGGCGAGGACGATGAACTCTATTGTGTAGGGGACGTTCTCGATAAGCAGGCGGGCGGTGCAGGCGGCTAATGGTCGAATGTCCTGAGCGCTGGCGGTTCGGAGAGAAACGGCGGGAAGAGGCGTCGTCACTTTTTTGAGTCTGCGACAGAGTGTGTGGCTAAGAACAGAAACGGCTGCGCCCGTGTCAACAAGTGCTTCGACGGCGACTCCCTCAACGAACACGGTGATAATGTTGGCTGGCACGGATACAGGGCTTGAGCGAGTCGCTGGCGGCGCAGTTCTTGCCTCCGGAACTGCGGCCGTTAGTTTTCCGCTTGCGGAGCGGGTGGGCGGCGGAGCATCGGAGAGCGGGAACGTCGGCCAGGGGACGGCGAGCGGTGAGAGCGGAAACGGTAGCTAGACGAAGACGGATCGGGAGGCGGCTCATGTGACACAGGCGAGGAGGCGGGGGATAGATCGTAAGTCGGCTCACGCCTATAAGTATACCGACGATAGTCGCGACTGCGGCACAAGCGAGCCACGTGGCCAGCGACTCCGCAGGCGTAGCAAATTGGGCGGTTGTCTTGTGTACGCCAGGGGTTGAGAGGCTGCGGCTGTGGTCTTGGGCGGGCAACCGGACGATAAGCGGTTGGTGCAGGTCGCTGGGGCTCTAACAGGTGATGGGGCGGCCCGTAGGCAGGAGCAGCAGGCGAAGGCCGCGGTCGCGCCACAGCATCCGCGTACGTTAACGGAGCCGTGATCAGCGGCTGCTGAGGAGGTGGAGGAGGAGAGGGCAGTACCTCGGCGACCTGCTCCTGTATGACACGCTGGATGTTGGGAGTGAGCGGCGGCGCAGGAGTAGGTGGGCTGGTCGACAAGCACAGCTGGCGGGCGACTTCCTCACGGACGAACTTCTGAATGTGCTGGAGGAGCGACTGATGGTCCAGAGCACCGTCCCGGGAAAGAGCCAAGCTGGAAATATTTGCCTCTTGAAAGCCGGCTCGGCGGGTCGAAAGGCGCTGTTTGCGCAGCTCATCGAAGCTTTGGCAGTGGCTTATCACGTCGGAGACAGACTGGGGATTCTTCGCGACGAGCATCTGAAAGGCGTCATCATCAATGCCTTTCAGAATATTTCGGATCTTGTCTGCCTCGCTCATGGAAGCGTTGATGCGTTTGCAGAGATCGACTACATCTTCGATGTAGCTGGTAAAGTTTTCGCCGCTCTGTTGTGCCCGACTGCGCAAGCGTTGCTCGGCACGAAGCTTACGCACAGCGGGACGGCCGAAGACCTCCGTGAGATTGGTTTTCAGATCCGCCCAGCTGGAGATGTCCGCTTCGTGGTTGCGGAACCATAGATTGGCAACGTCGCTTAAATAAAATATAATGTTGGTAAGCTTGACGCTGTCGTCCCACTTGTTATACGCGCTTACGCGTTCATAGGTGGCCAACCAATCCTCCACGTCGGTGTCATCCGTGCCGCTGAAGATCGCGGGGTCCCGCTGACGGACGGCACCAGAACAGATGACAGCAGGGCCAGCAGGCTGGGCAGGTTGGCCCGGGGGGTCGGACACCGTGGTAGAGCCTGGAAGTCTGGGCATGGTGCCGTATCTCGATAGTGAGAGCAGACAGCACCTCCACCAAGTGTAGTGTAGGACGTCTACGAAGGCGCTGCGTCGCGAACGGCTAGCGGTACGTCTCGGTTCAGTTCGAAGGCAGCGATCAGTCTCAGCGGCAGCGATCAGCGCACACGCACGAGCATCGGCGCCGCTGACTTCGTCCTCTTCGTTCTTACGCTAGCCACCCAAGGTTCGGGAGCCGAAGGCCTGTCTTACAGGGTTGTTTAACGTGCACTGACATGTAAACCGTCCTCTTATAAACCTAGCTTTAGTGCAGCAGGTTGAACATGTATTCATCTATTTATGTGACTGCAAAGTCACCT